>NC_135775.1:8969421-9036031 GCF_028453695.1 Augochlora pura
AGTGATCTCGTCTTGCCCGATTTTTTTTAGTTGCAACGTGCGATGCTGGAAGAATTTATTCGGTAAAGTTAGAATATTATTTGTATCGAATTGTTTCCGTTCCCCGGTGGTAAAAATGTTTACCCTTCATCCATTTTTGTATAATTATTTACGGCTAGGATTTTTATGAGAAATTTAACTTGTCTATATTAATTGCAACATGCGAGAGAAACATTTATTTCTTTTCTTAATCATTTTAAGGAGTTTATAGCAATGTAAGGATATTTTGAAATTTTTTACATATTTTCGCATTTGATGTACTCATTTTTATTGTAATTATTTTTATTAAAGAATTATTACAGATAGAATACTTTATAACGGATGAATCGTTGCAATAAAATATTCGGCAGAAAGGAATTTATTCGGATAATTATCTTGGATAAATATGTATTCGAAAGAAACCGAATAACCGTAAAATCTATTACCAACGTCGAATCCGCGAAACGAAAAGAATCGCTGATACAAGCTCGTATTTTATCCCCTAAGTACAGGCTAGCCTAGTAGCAAGCCTCTGGTTGAACATCTGGGTCCGCGGAACCAATTTATTTAGGAAAAACCGGATGACGAGCTCGCAAAGAGAAGCTTCCGGCGTTCGAGCCTTTTATCTGAGGATTGGAGGAATGTTGGCTGTAAAAGAGACAGTGGCGCAGGATCAACGGCCCTCTTGTCCGCCGGAGGAACGAAGACGGTGCCCAGGGTAGGTGCAAAGCGCTAGTAAAAGTTTCACGGCCGGTTCCCGGGCGCAGCACCGATATCCTGCCGGGTTTCTGACGAGACTCCGGCTCCGGCTTCGCTCGATGTCGCTCCACTCCGCTTAACGTTTTCCGCGCGACGCCGCGCCGAGGGCATTACGAGAAAGACGAGGAGGAAGCGGAAGTAACGACGCCGCCTCCTGAAGAACCGGCGCGTTTGCCGTTCGGGACAGGAGAAATAAAAGCCCGGCGCGCCCGCGTCGGGAGAAAGGAACGAACTCGGTGGGCGGTCGGGTCGAACGAATAAATAAAACCGGGGGACGGGAAGGAGCAGCTGTTAAAAGAAAATGGCTGCGGAAAACCGCTATCAAGTGGTGCACGGGACCGAAGCTTCAAGAGGGGGGAAAAAACTGCGACAGACAAACACAGGGAGCGAAGAGACACCAGGGGCGAAGGGTGGGAGTGGGAGAGGGAGAGAAATATTAGTAACAACGGGTGCGTCGAGTATTAAACGAACTCGACTTGCGACGTCTTGCAGGTCAAAAAACACAGTTTGCTGGAGTATTTGCGAGGACATCAGCTCGTTTAACACCTTCCCTGCCGCGTCGTTTCATAGTCGAGTGACCGAATTAGGTGTTCGAACGCAACAGATAATTTATACGCTGATCTGTTACACCTTTCTAATTTTGTTAGGATCAGCAATGTCTAAGAATGTTGGAAAAGTACTTGAATTATGAATTGAACAATTAACTTCATCTTGACTTGATTTTTCAATTTTAATTTCATTACATCGAACAGTTTAATTGTATGAAATTGTTGACATTATTGGCATGATAATAGAAGTATTAACCCTTTGCAAATCAAAGCCATTTCAACTGAAAATATGAAGTAATTTCTCAGGCTTATAGTATTTCCATTTTATATAACAAATACATATGTAATTAATTCTTGTCATTCGTATCAACATAACCTTAACAACGTCTAAAATGCAAACTTTGTTAGTATAGAGATTATTTTGCAACGTGTTAAAACAATTTCATGGTGCTTTACGGTCACCACTCCAGCGCAAAGAGTTAACATATTTAATACCGTGTCATCCACATTCGCATAACTGGGAAGGTATGAATATATGTAATAATGCAATATGAAAGCGGTCCTTTTGTTAATGGTTTGTATAAAGAGATTCTTCCATGTTTTGAATAACGAAACTTAACATGTCTTATTTTTATTAGATCAATTAACGATCTTATCGTCTTACCAAATATCAATTTATACTAATACCTGTCTTTCAAAAATATTGTTCAAAAAGCAAATGTGCTAGCGAGGAATGAAAACAGCACCAGCCATTAAAATATGAAAAAGCTGCTGTCTCGAGCAAAAGGCCAGAAAAACCACCATTAAGCGATGCACAAAAAGCGGAGAGGAAAAAACGAAACTGCTGGACGCATGCATCATGGAAGAAGAAGTATAGAAACAAAAACAAACATGGTGGAAGGACTTCGCAATATAAAATGTCTCGCATCCTCGCCTTACATTGTTTCAAATGATAATTATTAAGTATGTTAACGAAGTATAGAGACAACGACTTCCCCGATGAAGAAACAGAGGATATTAACCCCTTGCAGTACTTTGACGAGTCAGACTCGGGATGGAGATTTCTATTATAATAATAAGCTGTTAGGTATGAATGTTCACCCGTTTCTTTAAGTAGGAACCAAATTTTATTTTCTGGTCACTAATACCTAGATATTCAAGTATATGTAAGCACACAGTAAATATAAAATTCCTTTTTTTCTAAAAAATTAGTGAAATCGAAAACATTCTAATCATAGTAATTGTAAAGAAAATGGTACGGCAAGGGCTTAAAACAATCATCGCTGCAGATTTAACTCTCAGGGTACAGTCGTTCGCTGCCCGTTAAGCGGGTATTTCGCGACCCTCGCCGATATTTCACTGACACACGCCTTCACAAAGTGCGCAATATTGGTGAGGGAATGTGTGGAATAAAACACTCGTGTACTGTAAAACTTGTGTAAATAATTATATTTAGAGAATAGTATTATTAATTATATTATATTATATGATTAACTCTTAGCATTCGAGTGGCGACTCTGCGGCGCCATTAAAATTACTCTAATACATTCCAAAATTATTTTTAATAGACATCGCCAAAGCTTAGATTTAGAAATTGTTAAAGTGTAACTATTATATGAGTCACGAGACTCAATTCCATATGCATAAAATAAATATTGCTACATATAATGGAGACGCTCGAAGCTAGAGAAATTATTCTAGATTTGCAGTTGAAATGGCTTCGAGTGCAAAGGGTTAATAGCATATATTAAAATAGCACGAGCTGCAGAAAAGAACTGGTAACTTAGACGACAGTACTCATTTTTATCCCTAGCTTACTTACGGGTATACCCGAACTCTAATAAAAGTTCCGAACCTTAGACGTGGAGGTTTCCACAAAATACAGAAATTCGTCGTTCTGCTTAAGAAATATGAAACGGTAGAAAGTCACTAACCCGCGCAGCTTCGCCGCTGTCGATAAAAGAGGAAGATCTCTGGGGACCCCGTTGCTGGGGCGCGACGGTTAATTATAGAAGCTAAAAAATCAAACAGACCCTTCCGGCAGACCAAACAGAATTAAAACCCAGCAAGCACTTCTACGCCGGGGAACCCTTAAAAGCCCGAAATGGGCAGCAGTCGCGGCGAAATGGCCAGAAAAAACCACTGGCCAGGTGGCGCATACGGGAACAACCTGGGAAAGGACGGTGGCGAATGGACGAGTCAAGAAAAACGAAGAAGTGTGCGCGGTGAACGGAGGGAGACAGAGGCGAACGCAGACCGGTGAAAAATGAGGGAGAAAGGCGGGGCGAGGAGGGAGGGAGGGGGGGAGGGAGAGGATAGACGGAGAAAGGTTTGAGCAAACAGGTCAAAACAATTCCAAAGAGGAGCCGACGCGGAGGGAAAGGTTAAACGAGGGAAGACCGAGAACGGAGGGCGGCCCTGATCGCGTTATAATGAAACGGCGAGCGGGGGCGCGAGCCCGAGGAAAAAAAATCTAATTAACAATCCCGTTCAAGAGTTATGGAGATGATGCCGGGCGGAGGCAGCGTGCAGGTCCCGGCAGCACGTCGCCGCTTTTCCCTTGTTCGTGCCCGGAGGAATTTTTCCCGCGGGATGATTAGCCGACCGTCCCCCTCCCACCTCCGCCCCGCACCCCTTTCTTCTTCCGTAGCCTTGGCCGAACATTTGCCGCGATCATCCACGGCACCGGCCTCCCCTCGCCTCGTAGTCGCCCGTGTTGGTAAACCTTTTCCAGATGAACGCCAATTAACGTGCCTCCCCTGGCTCCACGGGCTTGGCTCGGGCTTGGCTCGGGCCGTCCCGGCCCGCCTGGCCCGCGCGTCGGAAATTGCCAGTTACGCGTCCGCACCTGCTCGGTCTCTCTCTCCCACCTCCATTTCTCTTTCTCTCTCCCTCTCTTTCTCTCCGGTTTCCACGAGGCTCGCAGGCGCTCTCCTCCCGTCGTCGCGGCGACGACGACGTCGACGACGTGTCGCTTCCAACGCACGTACGCCGGCCGACCGGAAGCCGCAATACCGGCGTTTCCGGTGCACGCCGACGCCCGGATTTTTCGACGACCGACCGACGACGGTCAATGAGGCGTGGCCGCCGCAATTTCCGGGCCACCCTACGCCGGAAAACGGGCACGTAAGTGGTAATAATTAGATTTCCAGACGGCACATGCCGCTCCGGCCGTCACGGACCATGAAGGGCGCGCACGTTCGCGAAGAGCTACAGTCAGTCATGAAAGTGTTCGGACACCTTCCGACGCTTCCACTGCCTCGCCAAAATCGTAAAAAGCTTACACAATTACAGTATTTCTTTCAATTAGATAATGATTGAAAACTAAAGTTGCATGGCACGGATTAATTTCTCAACATCCTTACGAATTTTATTAGTTTTCAAAATAGTAACGGATCAGCGTTGAAATTAAATCTGAAATCTGAGCAAATAATTCCGTATTAAAACGGAACAATTTTACTCCTGCGCTATCATCTTGGATCGTAATCAACATCTTTTTCGGAAAAGTGAAATTAACAATTAATTCAATATAGTTGAAAGTGAGAAATCGAGTTCTAATAGAGGAAACGATGTTCTTCATTACTCAAATTATATTCTTAACCCCTTGCACTACGATTCCTTTTGCGCTGCGTTGATTAGCATTTATTTGTCCTTAATATTTTCCTTAATTGGACCTGTCAATTTTTGTTTCTTTTAGCGTCTTTATGTACTTTTGTTTATAGACAGTGATGGCAGAAGAATTTAATTTGATTTCGATTTAGAAGAAATGTATAATATTCATATTTAGTAGATCTTGCGTGAAATTTTTATGACGAGTCTGACTCGTTATTATAGTACTAGGGGTTAAATTGAGTCTTAATAGTATTGCTAGGCGTTTGAGTGACAGCTGTTTGAAAACTATGTGACACACGTGCATTGCATAGGAAACGCGACAGGAGATTGTTAAAGGGACTGGTTTACTAGACGATATCTAGAAAATCGATTCTCCAATAATTGCATTTAGTTCGAATGACAAAAATATTAAAAACTCTTGCCTTTTTGCTTTTTTCATCCATGCTTTGTGGTCTATCAAAAACAGCTGATAAACTTTCGTGTGAGCATATAAATTCTTCAATATAGCCGTGAACGACAAAGTGATTCGATTCTGCGCAAGATTAGTTACCTTAAAAAGCGAGAGAATTCAAACGGTCGATGACGTTCGGCGCGGCACGGGAAGGTATTTTGACGAGGGTGCCTGAAGGATTATACGCTTGTCGTGTTTTATTTCACGCGCGAAAGCGGATTCGAAAGTTTAACGAAGTTTTGGCCAATTTTTTTTTTCTTCTTGCCAACCCAGCGAAACTTTTAATGAAAGAACGGAGTCGCCGTTTAATTTCCTTCCTTTTTCAATCGGATCTGTATTATAATTGCACTCAGCGGTCTGTAATTGTTGGAACGTTAACGAAGTATACAAGTAAACGGAATGGCAAGTCAGTTTGGCAATAAAGATTTTAGAAAGGCTGCTTTCAGGCAGTAATATAAAATATTCAGCTCGTGCACATTTGACTGGAAAAAATGAATTGCAGCGTGCTGTTTTTACGTTGAAATCCTGGCAGTAAAATTTACTATTGTAATAACTTCCATCATAAATGGAATATTTTTAGCTAACTCTAACTACATGCCATCTCACATTGTTGAATTAATAAACCCCTGGCACAGTTTAACACTAAACTTACCGAGCTTTAAAACCGACTAACGTGTATCTGTACTAATATACATATATATCATTTACAAAGCATCTGCAGTTTTAATACTTTTAAACTAAATGATCATTTTGTCAGTAGGTTTAACGTTAACCCCTTGCCATTAATTTTTCCAAAAATGTCAATGATTAGAACGTTTTTAATTACAGTTATTAGACTGCGGATTTTA
This sequence comes from Augochlora pura, assembly GCF_028453695.1. NCBI lineage: Eukaryota > Metazoa > Arthropoda > Insecta > Hymenoptera > Halictidae > Augochlora > Augochlora pura. Next base: position 8,975,658 of record NC_135775.1, read on the forward strand.
TGTATTTAAATGATTAGAAGATACTAAAAGTGTTAATGTATTAATTTCGTCTTATTAAAATTATTTTACAAATGCAGCAAAATTGCACTTGGCTCCCACGTACTACCACGTCTGCAGACAATTTTCATTCTACATAACAATCCGTAGTCTGGTACATTCTTACCCTCTTAGGCACGACGCTCCATTATAGCGGTTTTCGTGGATGTATCGTGCTTTACTCAATTACATTATTATTTATTAAAGTAAACGATTAAAACGGATGTGTATATATACAATACATTAAGAAAAGAATATATATATAGTTAATATTATATATAGCTATACCAAAAATATATATTAAGAAAAATGGTAATTTAGTCATGAACAATTTCTTTCGCACACAATCCAGCCGTGCCTAAAAGGTTAACTAAGCAAAGAAAATATTTATCGTGTGCAAACATGTACTTGAATGCTTAAATGTTGATAAAGAGTGAACAAAATCCTACTCCGACCTAAAGGTGCCATGTGACATACACTTTGTATCTCCTTGACTAGTCAGGCCCGTCATAGAGATAACGCCAAGGCGTTAATGAACGGAACCAGCAAAGCCTTGGCTCGAGATGATTCGCAGAACGCAACAGAACAGATCGCGAGGTAAGAAATTTTAATTTCCACGCCGCCCATTGAAACGCATCCGTAATTCACCGTGATCCGGGAGTGTCTCCTGCAGGAGCGATCCAATATTAAAATCTCCGTTTCTAGAATAAGTTCGATAAGCGAGTCACGTAAATAAGAAATGCATATCCGGGAACATAGTAGCATCGATGAAGCTCGCGCAACGTCTCCGCGTGGGCCGTAGTACCCGTTTGAAAGGCCGGAGGAACCGGTTCGTTTCCAGGAATTTTCATCTCGTAGCCGCCGTCTCGCGTCTCCTTTAGCCGGTTTTCCCCGATTTCTGCTTTGACTTCCGCTCGCCGTGTCGCAAACGGTTCGAGCCGAAGAGCATTACAAGTCAATACCGTAGGATCGTGTGTGACGTAATTTACGATCGGCGTCCCGTGAACCATATTTCAAGGGGAATCCGAGCATGAGGAATTCGCCGGATGATGCCGGCGCGTCGCGGCGATGGTAGGGAGGACTATCCGCCCGAGCGTTTCGCTCGTTGCGCAACGCCAAGCGACAACTATATCATCCGGCGGGGGAGGCCTTGCGTATATTTAGTTCGTTCCGCCGAAATTGTCCATAAAAGTTTCGAGCGGCATAACCGGCACAATAAAAGAACTTTCGTCCGGAATTCGCCGGGCCTCGAAAAGTGCTGCTCGCATATTGGTCGCGCGTTCCCTAAGCCGGGAATAATGCTGTCGCTCAAATATAAAATATGGCTTTAGCCGGAAAAACTCGTCGCGGAACTTTCTTCTCCGCTGACTGACTCCGCTGAATGAAAAGATTACCGTGCGCGCTATTCGGCATTAGGAAATTCGGTCCGAGGAAAGCGTTCTTTGCCGAATCGAAAGATCCTTCTCCTTTCTCGTGAATTTTCTACGATCTTGTAGATTTCTATCATCTTGGGACGCAGTTTTTAAATGAAATTTTCTGACCAAACCTCGACTCATTTAATTTGATAAACGACAGATCGGAACCTTTATTTCTGACTTCGCGGTTAGGAAAATGGACTTGGTGTATAATCGTTTATACGAATAGATTCTTTATACAAATTAAAAATGATTTGCGTGCATTGTCAACGGCAGCGTGCTGCGATATTTTTAGTTTGACTATTGACTCAAGTTGCGTTTATAATTACTGCCATCAGCGCATAAAAATCGCGGTATAATTCTAAGTCTATGTTGTTCCCTTGCTCTATAATATCGTTATCAATATTTTAATACTGAACTAAAGGTTGTAATATAATTTACTTAATGTGAGATATTAGAATAATTTAATCAATTGATTATTATAATTACTTAGAATAATATACAATATACTACTTGTAATTCATTAATGAATAAATAATGTATAAATTGATGAATGAATAATAATTTATACATTATTTATTAATTATAATTAATTATAATTATAATTAATTTTATTAAATTAATCCACAATTTGTGACAACAAATTAAAACTTTCTATTGTTTCATCTTTATGCAAAGGAAAAGGTAAATCACGTTTTGTCACCTGTTCCACAATCTTGTTAACAATATTGCCGGAGATTCTACAGTATGCGACACACAAGGGACGATACACTTTTCGCGTGATATTCGATAATTCATGATTCTGCCGGACAAATACCTTTCCGTAGCGATCGCTCGGATCGATGCGATTAAGTTAACGCTCACGGTTATTTATCGCGCGTGCTGTCGCGACTCATTAAAGCGCAAACACGTATTACCGCGTCGACGCATTATCCCGCGAATATCGTTCACACCCGGCCGATCGTTTTAACTAATAATTTTCGGGGGTGATTTAAAGCGTCGTCACCGTTAAAAATTGTAACGGCCGATTCTCCCCGTTGCTTATCGCGTTTCACGTTTGCTTACTCGCGCGCGCAACACCCCACTCCCCTCCCCGCGGTTAGATTAAACATTTTTCGCATCAAAAATGTCCCGGCATGCGCCGCGGCGTGGCCTATCGAGCCCCGTTTTAATGATTGCCGAAAAAAAAAAAACAAAACGGAAGCACGTTTGTCATTCATCGCTGTAAGCGTGAACTGGTTTCCATTGAAATCGTTCGTTTTCATACACTCAGTTTTCGAACAAAAAAAAAAAAAAGTTTCCTTTTCCGCTCGGAATATTCCGCACGTCACATTGTAAGCAATCATGTAGCGCGCCGGTTTCCAATTGAAGCGCCGTTAAAAAGAATAGTGTATTCGTTACATGTAGTTCGGACACGCCTGTCGGCCCGTGGTAAACGGGCGAGTCACGCGACTGTCAATAAATACCATTGTTTCGACGCCTGCACGCTCGTTGTTGTTGCGATCCCGTTTCTCGGAACTTTCGAAATATTCGGAAAAAAGGTGAAAGCTCGCGAGCAAAAATGATTACAAGACCGGTAGCCGCTCGGTAATACCGCGAAATCGATGCCAGCGAAAAGAGAACACGGTCCGCGGAAATGTCGACGGAATTTCGGTTCTAGTTTTCATTACGAAGATACGTAATGAACAGCACCCGCTCGTGGCCTCCTCGAACGTGTATTTAGCTAGATGATAATTATGGTCGTTTTGGTGCATCGCGGTGCGTTGAAACTGTCGCACCAACAAGTAATAGAAACCGGATTTGGTCGGACTGCAATAGCTCATTATTAGACTACGGATTGTATGCGTTTATGGAATGAGAAACCGTGAAGGTATATTAGAAGAATTAAAAAATATTTTTATATTATTTTTAATGTACTTAAAGTTCTAAAGAACAAGTATATTTTAATTAAAACTATATTTCTTACAATTAGTGCAAAAAGTTTTGATTTTGATTAAAAATCTGCAGTCTATGGTTAATATGTAAACAATGTTACATTGTTGTCGATTTTAATAGGTGGTTTATAAGAAACCTCGGATAAATTATAATTTTGTTAGCCAAATAGTAGGATAAAACGATCACTGGAATATTCAAATTAGCAAGCATTGTAGCAGCTTGTTTAGTTCAGAGTTAGATAACATTTTATTTGAATTATGGATATAAGATAAACAAAATTTTATTCAACATTGTTGAAGATAGAATCGAACAAAAATCTCTACAAATAGTAATTCATCCTCATAAAACCTCATTCGAATACAAATATATTTGGAGAAAACTATTTGTATAGAAATTGATTTGAAAAATAATTGAGTTTCGAATAATTTTACTATCTCTATTCGAACAGTTTATGGAAATAATTTTACAATCTGTATTCGAATAATTTATTTGAATGATCGTACAATCTCTATTTGAATAATTTATTCGAATAATACTACAATCCCAATTCGAATAATTTATTCGGATAATACTGCGATCCCTGTTCGAATAATTCATTCGAATAAAAAATGAAGCATTATCCGATAAAATAAATAGAACAATTCTTTAAGATTAATAAATAATTGTAATTCGAATAAAACAATCGCTTAAAAAAATTCATTCGAATCATTTCTCCAGTGAAATATTTATTCAGAAAAATTGGAATACTTTTTCACAGTGAAAGATTCATTCAACAGAATTCGAATAATGCCTAATTCTGGTTTAGCCAGATACCAAGAAAATCATTTTCAGATGCAGATTCCAACGCAAATTTTAGCTTACTTAAATCCTATTGTTCCATTTTACCTAATCCCGGGATTTTAATCAACACCGTGCACGTTGTGCGAGAAAGTCGCATCTCCGAAATATTTCCATCCATTAGAAAAAATGCATAAAAATTGCGCAGATATAAAAACGTTTTTATGATCCAGCCCCCGCATACGCAATAAACGTCCACGCGGCACTACACGCGGCCCGTGTTACAAGCACCGGCAATATACCGAACCATTCAAAAGGCAATTTTTTAAAGAAGCCCGCAATTTGATTGTTGACCGCAGCGTATCCCTAATAGTGACAAATCTCCGGGCAGCGGTGGCACATATTGCCCGCCGCGTTTCAGCCATTTCAGATGGACAGTGAGTGTATGTGTGCGCGCGCGCGCGCGCCTGGTCCGTCCAGCACGTAAACACGTAATTTATTTCGACAAAGGGACGGCTTCCTGCGCGACGGTATCAAAGGCAGCGTAGCTTATTCCCCAACATAATTTCCGCGAACATGTCGTTCCTCGCCGTCGCGATATTACAGGCGACGCGACGCGACGCGGCCGGCCGGCCGGCTCCCCGGGAAATTACCTACGGATTCCCGGGGAGCCGGGCGTCGAAAAATCGCGTCCGTCGCACGCAACTATTGCCGGGGAGTCCCCGGCCTTTGTGAATTCCGGTCGGATAAATTGTGCCGGCGAGCAGGATAGCCGTTAAAAACTTGAACCGCGCGGCGATCCGGCGGCCGGATAAAACGCGCGCAGCCCCCGCGAGACCCCGGTGGCGGCGTACGCGCGGCCACGCCGGCATTGTCCGCCGCTTTCCAGCTGGCATAGTTCTCATCTTGATATATTTTCTCATTCTGTGGCGTCGCGCGGCCGTGCTCGGAAACTGGCCGAACACGCCGAGGGCGGCTAGGGAACCGGCCCGATAGCGGTCCACCCACCGTCTGTTCCTACCTCGAATATTTCACCTGGCTCCGCGTAAACATTCCTCGCTCCGAGGCGGGGCTCTTCAAAGACGAAAAAAAAACAAACGAAAACCGGGGGCGTTTTCGAGCCCGGCTTTCGCGGATCCGTTCCGCGCCGATGCACGATAAACGTTTTATCGACTCGGTCCGCCGGATCATCCGAGGAAGGCGCGCGCGCCGAACCCCACGATTTCCAGGGGACACCGTCCTGCTACGCAGTTTCCATAATTCTTTCACCGGACTACCCGGAATTTCAAAAGAAATCAGAAAGAGTAATTACTAGGGTAAGGGTGCCGGTTATTGTGACATCGCCAATTTCTGTGTCTTTAAATTTGCCGACTAAGCATACTAAAATTTTTCATTCCTTTATTGTATTTCTCTTATTCATAAAAAATTTAATATGTCATTCGATGAACACAAGGAGTCCCGTTGTCAGTGGCACAACCGAGAAGGGGGTGTTTCTACATAGTAGTGTAGGTGTATGTAAGAACTAAGGTATTCCTTTATAACTATCGCCACTATATATTATATAATAATAATAATAAATTTAATATATATATAATAAAAATATAAATATAATATATAATAAATATAATGTGTTTCATATTATTAAAGAAGAACGTGTGCCACGGTACGTACAGTAGGTCAGCTACAGGTCTTTCCATTGTTACACACGACTTTCCATTGTTACTGAACGTTCGTAAATCTATTCCCAAATTTCCCTGTTCGGAAACTCATCAACAACACGAAAAAGCAAATTGAAAGTGAAGAATCAAATTATTTTTACTTGAGATCTCCTTGTTGATAAAATTGATTTGGAATATTTAATATACTACGATATTATCTTTGATCTACTCTTGATGCTGTTTTTCAACATTGAATTGTCGAGTTTAGTCGATATCAGCCCCTATTACTCGTTATTATAGTGCAAGGGGTTAATATCGCGTGCTTCTACGAATCATCTACACCGACGGGTTTCGTTTACTGTCTGGGCAACGTTATTTTCGGAAGAACGTTTGAACGCACACCGCGAAAACGGCAGACGCGTTTGACGGCGACTGACAGTCCCGAGCGAGCCGTCGTGGGAACGGCCGGATTTTTGCCGAACTTCTCCCTAGAGGTTTCTTGGCCGGGCACGGAAATCAGGACGCGACCGACGGATTCGGTTCAATTTGTTTTCGAACACAATATTTGGCTCGGGAAATATTCTGCTTGTCTGGCCGCGGACCGACTTATTCTACTCGGGCTTCGTTTCTTCTGTTTGGCAGCCCCCGAATTCTCCCATGGTTCTGTTTGCGAGGGAAACTCTTCCCGTGGGAGAGTAGCCGCGCGGTTCGTTTTATATGGGCACCATTGTCTGATCAATAAGTGATTTGCTCTACTGTTTCTCGTATTGATACAAATGTCGAACAAAGATATTTCTGTATTTCGTAGGTTTCTTCGCGTCGATGATCCTTCCTGTTGTTAGGGTAGACTTTAAGGAATTGCCTGATCGGAAATCGATTATCCACTGGGCGAGTACTGTTTTTACGTTAAGCAAGTTCTGAATTCTTGTGCCAGTGGATTTGTTTCTGGAGGATCTTTTGTATGACACCGTAGCGTAGAATTTTGTAACAAAATGTCGATTGCCTTGGATGATTTATTCTACTGATTATTTACCTGATATAATGACTAGACTGTGGATTTTATGCCGTTATGGCGACGATGAATATGTGCAATACAAAACAGTAAATGCACACGATAAATTAAACAATGAAGTTTGATTTTTTTTTCAACGAATTAAAAATGTTAAACATGAATGTAAATTTCGATGTAACTACCGTTTGTTGCAATCGTGATAGAGATCCTCGATTTAATAATAATCTAAATCCTTTCTAGAAAATAAGAGCACTATATGTTTGGTACTGTTATTATATAAGAAAAACCTTTACTGCCTGCAAAGTGAATATGACGTATGTCATTCATTAGTCTGGCCAAAGACGGAGTTATTCTACTTGAATTCTATTTTTCTTTTCTGGTAACCGATATATTGAAGCACAAATGATTTCATTTTTAGCAGAACCTCTTAGCAATATTGCAGTGCAGTTTGTTTATTAAAAAACCATTGGTTCAGTCACAATATGTCTTATTGTATTTACTATACTCTTATCTGTAACTAGAACTTATTTGTCGATACCACTCTGACTACGAAATTTCACTTATTCTACCGAGTTAGCTAATCTCATAAATCAAGATTACAATATGAGATAAGTAATAGAATATTACAATATAATACAATATGATATGAATATTACAATATTCTTATTGCATCGTAGCGGTTGCGCGAAGATTCTTGTTGCACTAAATTGCACACGGGTTTCGGGTTTCCCTTATCAATTAAAATTCTATCGAGGCGCTCGCACACCTATGAATGAGATTGCCGGTTCGACTCACCTATCACCGTTAAATTGACTTTGGAGTTGCGTGTCTGCCCGATCTGGAAATCGACACGACACCTGTAGATGCCGGCGTCCTCCTCCCTTATGTCGTCGACGCCGAGCTCTGCCGGCGTTCTGTCCGGCATGAAATACGCTCGGTTCGAGAACACCGACTCGTTCGACCATTTTACTGGCTTGCCGAGGTCCTGATTCCTTGCATCAACACTGGAAGTAAACGCCAACAGAACAGTCGAACAAATTCACTGCGTAAACAACAATTTCGAATTAAAATTCGCGCATTAATCCCTTGGCTTCTCTCAAAGCTGCGTCGATAATCATTGTTTTTAATCATTTGCCTGATCGAACGAGACGCTTTTTGTTTATTGTATGCGTTATATATACTTATACAAAATTTATAAAAAACATTCGAATATTTAGAAAAGATATACAAAATTTATAAATAATATTCCAGAGTTAGTGTTCTCTTGTGCAGTTGAGACTAAATAAATACAAAATACCGCAATTTCATAGTGCAAGGGATTAATGCGACATGTAAACTACATATTTCGAAAAGCCACAAAATAATCGTTACATAAATGCAACAATTTTTCTGTTCGTTTTTTCTGATATCGCGTTTATTGCAAAGGGATCGCATCAGTTTGTTGATAACGACGTTACAAGCAGCCGCGCGTCGCGGGACGAAGAATTTCATTACAGCGGGAAGACGCGTAATTCGCAGTCTCCGCGGCGGACGATCCGCGCGAGCTGGAATTAAAAAGAGGCCGGGGCCGAGTCAGTGAATCATCGGGAATGCCGGCCGTTGAACCGCGCCGAGCGGAATAAATTCTCGCGGGGCTGGAAGTCAAGCTGACCGACGCGACGGAACCGGTCACTAATCTTGCGCGCCGTCGACGCCCTGTTTGCGGCCCTGTCCTGGACCGATAGAGAAACGAGCGGACACAGGGCCCCGGCCGCGGGCTACCTGTGTACGCACGCGCGCGCGCGCGCTCCCCGTCCGCAGATTGATTTGTATCTCACCTGTAAACCGACGTGGCGAGATCCTCGCGATACCACAGCACAAGAAGCACCGAGTCCCCTTGGTGGGTGGTTGATATGTTGCAGGGAAGATTCGTGGGATGACCGACCAGCGCCACGATGTGCGATATAGGGACTGGAACAGAGTAACACATGGAGACGTGAGATTACATCGGCTGGGATCGTGTCACGCCATTATAGCCGGCTACAGTTTAATCTCTTATTGATGCTCACGTGACGCCGTGCCCGGGCGGCGTTCTCGGCCCAGCACCACATACTTTCTCTCTCTCTCTTTCTCTTTCACTCTTCCCCTCTCTCAGGTTTCTGTATACACTGAATTGCCCGGATTTATGGTGTACCTTCGTAATCCTAATGGATCGAACAATTTTTCCCGTATTTTCACCGACGCGCTCGCTCAGAGAGATAAGTCAAAGTCGGCTCTTAACGTTTCGAGAGAAATAAACGATCTTGTATACACAGATTTACTCTAATCCCTTGCGAATGAACTCTGGATTTCAGGTATTCTTTTTTCCTGACGATGATTAACAACTTTCGCTGCACAGGCATCGCGCGAATGTTGCCGATTTTCTGATAGTTTGGGAATTTTTTCAGAGTTAAGAGAAATAAATAGCGGATGAATAGCAGATGAGTTTAAAAAGATACAGTAGAGTTATCCAATCTTTATTCTCTTACAAAAAATAGAGGAATGCGATAGAGACATTAATTTTTGGATTTGCGTTTTAGATTAGCAACGACTATAACCGAACAGTATGCAACGTCTTTGGTCCAATAAGAATGAAACTATACTCTAAAACTAAGACGTTTATCTGTTTAGCTATTCAGTGTATACAATCATTTTTATGACCAAATAGATTCAGATATATATACATATATATATTTTTTTTCGAAATTTTATAAAAATAGGGAGACAGGATTGAAAACTCATGAGAACTGCCGATGAGTTTAGTGAAACTTGACAATATAGTCTCCCAATAACCTTAACTGTTTACTGTACTTTGACGAGTCCGATTCACGATGGAAATTACTAGTAATAAATTATTAAGTATGGATATTATTCTGTTCTTTAAAATTGGAATAAAATTCTAATCCCTTGTTATTAATATTTAAGTATTCGAGTAAATTCAGGCACGGAATAAATGTTAATGTCCTGTCCCTTCTAAGAAATTATATCAATTGAAAAATTCCTAATCGCAGTAACTGTGAAGAAAATGGTACGGCAAGGGGTTAAGAACGGCTGGCGATAAACGAAGTAGTCTGAGTCAGTGCTGCCGGCGCCAAGCGAAGAAATTTGTACCAGACATGCGGACGGCAAAGTGTTAATTAATTAATTCCGCTATGGAATATAGAAAATTGATCTGAAAATAGAAAGTCTTTACTTTGTTCAAGAAATCGTCAGCTCTTGTAAGGCTCGTGTAAAGCAGAAGCTTTCTTTATTTTTGGGAATCGTGCGAACGTTTAAGCGGCTGAAATAATTCCGAGCGTCGCTTAACGATGATTTCTGATCGGAAAGTCGCGCGTTCCCGGAAAGGGAAGTCTCGGGGCGAGGCGTCTCGTCGTTCCCGCTCTGATTTATTCCGATAAGCGGGCTGGAAATGAGGACGGACGCGTATACTAGATGCCGCGAAAGATGTAACGTTCTTACCCGGGGTACGGCCGGCACTTAATCAGAAAATTGGTTCGAGGCGAGCGGCGACGACGACGACGACGCTCGGAGTCTGAGCGCGTTCGGGAGCATTCACGTAACGAACAACACGCGAACGTCCATTCGGCCTAGCGACGGCCAACAATAAGCTTTTGTTCCCGGCCGGCCCCCGTCCTTACGTCGCTCGGGCGCACAATATCCATTTATTCCGAAGATAATAACGGCGAACAGAAGAAGGATGTTTTCGGCGTTGCGGATGCAACGAGCATTGTCCGCAACGATTCCCCCTTCCTTCGGCTCGTTCGACTTTAACCCTGGAACGCTCGCATCTGGGTCACCCGAGGACAACTCGAAGCCCGTTTTCTGGCGGCGAAACAAAACCCGGAACGAACCTCTCCGTCTCTTTCACCTGAAATATTGCGCTGCTACCTCGATTATCTGAACTAATAAGCTGGCCGCCGTTTCCCGATCTATTGGCTTGGCTGAGAAGTTTCTTCGATTTTTCTTATATTTCTTGACATTTCTTCACATTTCCGCCTAATCGCTATATTGTCTTTTATCATTTATATATTGATTAGTATATTAGTTACGAGTTAATAACGTAGAAGAATAGTTGCTACACGCAGGTTCTGTTAATAGATAGGTCTAGTGTCAGCAGCACAATGATATTTCTGCTTTTTTGTTTTTGCTTTTTTTAATTAAGGATGTAAGGAGGTCTGAGTTCGAACCGTTCCTGAAAGCTAGGGCCTTCTTACCGGTACTTTTGAAGAATGTTTCGTTGTGGTATTACCTGCATAAGGTGAGTTTTATAGTAGCATTGAGTTGGTTGGAGAAAAAATGTTCAAAGAAAATCTCAAACTGAGGCACAATGGTATCTCTGTCGAACGGATTCATTCTTTTTATTATCGGCCGTGGAACATAATCTCTCTACGATAGATCCGCTATCGATCCGCCGATGGGCGCAGTTCTATGAATTTTTGATACGACGGCTCTATAAATACCTGTCGCCGTTTAAAAACGACACGGGAACGAAAATTTCAGCACGGATGATGGAAGGGATTAGTAATCGATTTTTATAAAAGCGTGATATATGCAGTCACTTCGCGAGAGTGTCGCCTATCTCAGAAAACTTTCCTCGACGTGTTATCAGTTTCAGTAGCCGCTGAAAAATTCAGCGCCCCGGAGAGCTACGGACAGGGTTTCCTATAAAACGAGCATTTTTACAGGAATCTGGGAATTAAGCGCCCACTCCAACAGGAAAAATGCATTATATATTTTAATATGTTAATTACGTGCATTGAATTCTGATTATAGAATTTATACAAAGTGAAATAATGTTCGCGAAGTGACCCGCCATCCAAATATCACACCAGCTGTGTAAGTTTACACTTATGGTTACCTTTGATAACATACTCTCTCGACTCCACCTGTCCAATCACAGATGATCCCACGTTATACTACTACCACTGCATTTGTCTCTCTGTTCTTGTGCCAGTTGTCTGACCAGTCTAGACGAAATTAGGCTAGCTTGACAGTAGATCTACATATGTCTACTCGCAAATTCATGTCGAATTTAAGATTTATTGAGAATCATCGGACTAATTCTCCGGACATTGGACCTAATTTCAATGAAGGAAAGAGAAGGTCGAAAATCGGTTTAATTAATACCTTCGAAATCAAGTTCCAGTGAACTCTACCTTAGGTCTACTTACTCGTCATTCCTTCCGATAAATAAATCGTACGAGTTGGATGGTCGTGGAATTGGGCCAGTGTCAGTGCTCCGTACGGACCGAATACTTTTCTATCCCCCCCTCCCCTCCAGCATCTCGAAAGAAACCAATCTACCTCGACAAACAGCAGAGCGGGTTCTGCACGGTTTCCTCGCGGCGCGTTAATCACCGTTCCCGACCGTTTCGACCCGATAAAATCGGACAAACAGGTCCGGTGGCCCAGCAGCCGCTCTCTTCCTGCTGATATTATCGATTCGGGGCCGGCATGCTTCACGGTGCCGCGCGACAGCCGTTTATGTACACGTTTCCCGCGATGTGACAAACAGCGTGACACCGGCGACGGTAGCTCCCGTACACGGGGCATAATGCATGGTCGTCGTTGATACGTCGCGCGGACGTCAAGTCGGATTTTCCTGCCGCTCCGACGCGGCCGGACGAACCGGCCGGTTGAAAGGGGTTGGGGGAAGCTGGGATCACGGTGGCGTTGCGCCCTTTCAAGCGGGGAACAGGACCCTGGAGAATAAGGCCGGTCCTTTAATTTTCCTCGGGAACTTCAGCGAAGATAAAGACGTACAGTAGCCATCGTAACTTTAATCCCTTGCGCTGCAACGACCAGACGGATTCGCGATGGAGATTTTATACATGGTCTACTAAACACGAATGTTATTCAGTCCTTTTGAATTCAAAGTAAATCTTATTTTACAGTTTTGCGGGTTTTGGAATCTTTTATCGAACTGATTACAAAAGAAGGGCAGATGTGAAAAAATTTTAACGTTCCAAGTTTTTGTTTCGTTGCAAGCAAGTTCTCTTGTTGCTTTTCAAAATCGAAATCGTGAAATGAAGAGTCGATTCTTATGTACAATAAAAATTGTGATTCTTTGAAGATAAAGAGGATTCTGCTCGATATTCAAGAATTAATTTCAGAAAAATGACCGTAACTGCGAAGTTAAAATTTTGCATGCGTATTTAAATCTATTTGAAACAATAGCGCAATTTTTTGTGAAACGTTTTATTAAAAAGTGGTCGGAACTATTAACCCCTTGCACTATAATAACGAGTCCAATCGAAACCAAATTGAATTCTTCGGTTAACAAAGTACAGAAACGAAAGTAAATAAAGCCAGTACAAGAAATAGTAATTGTCTGGCCCTATTAACCCTTTCACTCCGACGGGCGTGTGTATATACGTCCTCGAAGTAAGATACTTTTGTTAATCAACAAACAGTTGACTATAATATTTAAAAAAATAAATTATAATTGTAAACTTTTAGATTTTAGAAAGTAAAGTGATATTACTAAATGCAATAAATATGATTGTAAAATTTGGATAACAAGAAACGATTTCTACTACGTAGCATTCCGTACCTCAGTGTCAGCTACTCAGTAATGCGCTCCGTAGCGAAAGGGTTAAAGGGAGTATTTAGAATGAATAAATGCTAATTAACACAATATGAAAGGAATTGTAGTGCAATGAGTTAATGACTGAACAAGTAGCTGATTTCATGAGTCCCAGTTGTTGACATAACCGCGACGAATTCACCTTATTTCTGATCCAAAGAATAGAAAAGACGTTTGTGGCCTTCGTATTAGATTGGTCACGGTGTATATTTCACTGATACGAAACAGAGTGTTACGTCTCCGGGTTCCCGCAGCGCCGACAATGCATTACAGACCGTCCTGCGCACCGGCAAGATACGGCAATTTGATTTCCTTTTCGCGGTTTCTTTTTTAATTAATTTAACCCGGGTCGACGGGAAAGCCGAGAGAGAGAGAGAGAGAGATAGAGATAGATAGAGAGAGAGAGAGAGAGAGAGAGAGAGAGCCCATCGGAGCGCGAAGAGTGGTTCCGCGAAATGGCAACACGCGAGCACAAATTCCAACAGCTCTTGGGGGATTGTGTGTGCCGGTTTGCAAGCCGATCGTTTGTACGGGCCAGCCGCGGGTGGAATTATTTTGCAGCGCGGCACCAGCCCGGGGAGAGTTTCATGGTCGCGGTTACCGGGGGCTGCGCGATTCATCCGATGCGCCAGGAATTATTTGACGAATACCGAAAGGGCATTTGATATTCCGCTGCTACTTTAATGAAGTTGTTAGCCGCGCGGAAGCTGGTGCCGGCGCTCGTAAACTCCCGTGATTCGATAACGTACCGGATATTATTAATTATCGCGACGGGGTCCATTTCGACTGTCGCCAAATGAGGGCCCGTTTATTAATCCGATGTTTAGATCGACGCTGCCTGCGTATGACGAAATTCAACTGCGTGAGTAATTACATGCTTAGTATATTAGTATCTATTGTTCTATTTTGTTCGATTCTATAATCAATACTCTCACAGTTTGCCTAGTCTGATTTTATAGCCTATACTACCTTGCTTGATTTTGGAAAAGCTTTATTTAATATTGTAGCCAGTACTTCCTTGATCTAATTTTATAGCCTGTGTTGTATTATCTGATTTTTATAATCAATATTATAACGGTTGATTTTTAATGCATTTGCTTTTTCCCTTGTTTTTGTATCCTACAATATTTTATTCGACTTTTTAACCAATCCAATTTTTTCAGATTTTTAAACCATGCATGTACTTTTTTATCTAATTTATAAAACGCGTACTTTTTTCTTTGATTTTTACAGCATATACGTTTTAGTTTGATTTTTGAAGTATATACTTTTCAGTTTGACTTTTAAAGTATATACGTTTCAATTTGATTTTTAAAGTATATACTTTTCAATTTGATTTTTAAAGTATATACCGTCCAGTTTGATTTTTAAATCATTTACATTTCTATTTGATTTTTTAATCATATATCATTTATGCTAGCTTCTCTTATACCATCTCCTCTCCTCTCCTTATCCATACTTTTTCGCTTAATGTTAGCAGTATACTATATTACTCGCCTGATCACATTTTTCTTCTCATAAAACCATAAGTCTTGGTCGTTCCGCCTGACTCATGCATTAACCATCCTATTCCATTTTCTTATTTGCACGTACATGTGCTACGTTCGCGGTGATAACGTTGCAGATTTAGTGCATTAATCCCTTGACGTACCATTTTCATTACAATTACTATGATTAGAACTTTTTCGATTGCACTAATTTCTTTGAGGAACAAGGAATTTTGCAGTTATTTTACGCTTACATCTATTCGAATGTTTAAATGTTAGTGACAACAGACTAAAATTTGATTCCCACTTAACACGTTCGTCGCCGACAATTGGACACTGAAATCCCCACATAATTAAAGCAATTTCATTAATTAAAATAAAACTAAAAAGTTCACATTTATCATAGGGGATGACATTAGAACTCTTTTGCATTCGAAAAATAGTCGAATTCATTTTGCTAGAATATATTGGAATAAAAATAAATTTTCAAAATTGGTCAGAAATTATTGTCACCCAGATATGGGTGACGCGGCGACGAACGTGTTAAAAGAACGGATTCATACATAATAGTTTATTACTACAAATCTCCATCACGAGTCTGACTCGTTAAAGTACGGTAAGGGGTACTTCGTTTATTTTTTACTATTTCTATTATTTTTAACAATAAAAATAGTTTCGCAAACCGAGGAGCGCCGAAGTAAACATTTTTAAGGATGATATTATTTCCAATGCACTTAAATTATGGATTAAGAAGAAAAATATTAGGAATACATTTACATCGAATTTCGTGGCCGAAAGAATCGTCCGACCGTTGAATATGCATAAGGCTCATCGAACCGTGTTAAAGTCGCACCATGGAGCCCCGTCGCCGTCGGTGAGATTCGAAAGGAGACTTCCGGCACCTAACTTTAATTTAAGAAGCGATTAATTCGCATTCCGGAACCCTTCAGCTAAAGTGCATTCCGTCGAAGCGAATTAACGTTTATCTTGAATTAAAGTCCCGCTGCTGCGAAGTTTATTTAACGACAAGGGAAAAAAGGGAGTGGGTACTGACGGCGGGGCGGGGCGGGGAGATGGGGGGGGGGGGTGGGGGGTTGGTGGGGTGAAAAGGGTTCGAGAAAAGGGGCGGAAACGATGCGGACGAAACAGGAGACGGCGTTTAACCGGAAAAGTGAAATCGCGGCGGGAACGGCGCACTTGGAATTAATTGAAGCACGTAATTTCGTAATTGCGCACGGCTCTTACAGTCGCCCTGTGAAATTATTGTGTTCCGAGGATTTTTCGAACGCCGCGCCATTCGATTATCTTCATTGGTATTTATTGAATAATTATTCTGGCAGTGAACCTATATTTTGTTAGTTTTTACTCCGAGAAAGTAAGACAATTTAAATGTTTGCTTATTCGTTTCTCTAGAACGTGTTCTTCAGCCCCTTGCACTATGATTCCGTTAATAGGACCAGATAATTTTTGTTTTTCATATTGTCTTTATTTATTGCCTTTTCTAGACTCTGATAATAGAAGAATTCAATTCGATTTCTATTTAGAAGAAATTAATAATATTCATACTTAGTAGACATTGCATGAAATCTGTATCACTCGAACGAACGAAATACTTAATTATTTGACGTTGCTTCCTAAGCTTTGAAGAAAAATGAATTCAACTAGAGTTATTAAATAGCGAATAGCATTATAAATAATTCTCTGTGCACAATAATCTCGCTTGTTGGAAATAAACAGCAGTGATAATGACAGTAATATAAATTGCCTGCTAGAAAATTATAACCTAGATAGAGAACTCTCGTGTCTATTATTTAAGATGGAACTGATATTGCCGATGCGATCAAAATACAAATTAAATAAAGTTGAACAATGATAGGTAACGTTAACGTTCCCGGAATTTCCAGGAGAATTACTTCCGCGGGTAGAGCACAATATAAAGGTGGGTACGGGATGAACCACGCGAGTATAGTATCTGAAATGTTCATAGCCGGTGTTAAACGTCACCGAGAATACCTCGGAACAAGTTCGAATATCAATAAAGCAACGACGGTCCACGATCATATTTCATCCGTGACAGAAAGAACGAATTCGAACGGAGGAGGGTGGAGGGTTGGAGGGGTGGCCCGTTTCCACCTTCCACACCCTTGTACATCCCCCATTCATTTTTCTACTTTGAAATCCGGCAAAAATCGCGCGGGTGATAGACGTCGTTTCGATAATGCCGTCTGCCGGCATACGGAGGATTCGCGAGCGGGTGGGCGCGGGCGCGGGCGGTCGAGGGCAGAGCCTCTTTCCCGATATTCTCGATATGACACATCGCTGTGAAAACGGGCCCTCCGAATACGCGAGAATGCCGTGGCGGCGGTATACCATCATCTGGAAATCGAAGGCGGAGAGGCGGGCGGGGGGGACGCGCCAATTTCCGAGGCGAATGTTTCGAATTTCCTTCTGCCGGCTGAATTGCGCCGGAACACCTGTATTCGCGGGAAACAGGTAAGACACGACCCGATCGACGCCCGGATCGTTTAGTTTCGCGAGGAGAAATTCCTCCCGGGAGCATCCCGGTGACCGGAAATACGTGCTCTACTATACTTGATTGGATTTCATGGCCGCGCTCTTCCTCGTACGGATTTCCCGAGATTTTATTGTGCTCGAAGATTAGCGCGGGTAGCTGGTGTACGTTGAATTACGCTGGAAGGTATCGTCAATTATTGGTTTGTGCTACTTGGAGATCATCACTTGCAGCGAGGTGGTTTCGGTATTTTTGTTGGTTTAGTACCTGAGTATTTATAATTGGAATAGTAATTGTGCCTCGCTTTTGCTACGCGCCTTGTTGGCTAATATTTCCATATGCACCCTTTTGGCATCCTTTTTTCTAGATTTTTCGGCTTTTATTTTTTTATCCATGTTTCTATCTGGCCTCGAAAATTAAACTTTTCCAACGTATTTCAAAAACTCTGTATCTTGATTTCAGTAGCTCTGTATCTTGATTTCATAAACTCTATATCTTGATTTCATAGTCTCTTGCTACGTTCGAAAATAATATATTACGAAAAAGTGTAACCTTTGTTCGTGCTTACAGAGGTAGCTCGTGTATTCGATTATTATCGACTTGTACTACTTACTGATATTAAATTCATGTTAAACGGTCGGAAATTGGTAGAGTGGTAACCGATTGACGGACACTGTTTAATCCTTTGCGAAGCGTAGCTCCTATTGTCATATATTATTCATTTACACTACCTCGGCGTAAATTCAGGGGCATACGTTTATATTACATATATATTTGCAATGAAATTTTGATATGAGGATACAGTAATCTCTTCATAGCAGTCGAAATAAGCTCTACTATGCCACTAATGCAAGCAAAACAAAAGATTTTTCATTTGTTTTTATGAAACTTGTACCACGGTATCCCATTCGTTTTGCAGATATACAGTCCGCCTGCAGAATATTCGTATAGTTTTGAAAATGGAATAACTTTTTGATAATTGGACCAAGCAATCTGAATTTTTTTTGGAATCGTGGAGGAATTCGTTTACTAGACAATGGCTAAAAAATTGTTTCCAAAAATTGTAACTGGTTGGCATGATAAAAGAATTAAAAAATGATGTTTTTCAAACTTTTATATATGAGTTGAAAGAATATTTCCTAATATTTTTTCGTCATTTCAATCGATTGTAATTTTTTTAAACAATTTTTTAATCATTAGTAATGATTAGCAAATCGTGTAGTAAACTAATCTTCTTAGTATTTTGACAAAATTTAGATCGCATGGCCGAATTATAAAAAAAGTTAATACATTTTAAAACAAGCAATTATAATTTAATTTGTTAAAAATTATAATCCATTTTACAGGCAATTATAATTGTAATTATATCGTATTCGGTGTAATTGTACGATGGTAAAAGTTTCATCGACGAGACACCAAAGTTAAGAGTAATTGATATTATTTTAAAATTAAAAAGCACCGGAAAAATATGGTGCCCCTACCATAACTGTCAGTCGGCAGACTTGAAATTGGCCCACTTACGGAGAAAGCACTGTATTCAGTGATAAAAGGGCTGCTCGTGGCAGAATTGTCGCGATCATACAACACCGACCTACATTACTTGTTAAAACCGCGAGACGAAACTGCGGGTTTCCTCGTGCAGTGTACGCAATTTTCATAATTACCTGGTTTTATAATTGGCGGCTTAAATGTAGATTCACAGCGTTGAATTAATTATCGGGAGGCATTTAGGCTGACTATGTGTGCTCTGGCAAACCCTCGGTGTCCTCGCGCCACAATTTCGATATCGTAAATGTTGTGTGCCCCGTAGTGATCCGCTCTATTTGATGTTGCAGTGTACGTGCAGTCAAGAGATAAACATTGAACTAATTAATTTAGCTGTTGGTGAGATAGATTTGGCCGGGCACGTTATGGATTCGTACGGCCGCGCAGCAATATTGCAACAAACACCTAATTAATGGACACGGCTGTAAAATGATCTATTCGACCGGCGTGGCCATGGCCCGGCTGGGTGACACAGTCGCCGCTCAAATCTTTGCTCAGCACGAAATCATGGGTACGCAACTCGCACAAACATTGATCTACGCTACTTAATTTCACTGCTGGCAACCCGAACCCCCGGTCGTCCGTAATTATTGTCTCGTACGCTTCAATTTTCATAACGCAAACGGCCCGCTACCTAATTAACCTTCAACCACTTAATCTCGGTCATACACACCTGCAGGTGCCGCGCCATTAATTATTGAGTCGTGCTACTTACTCGTTCGTAGCTGCGATCGCTAATTGCATACCGATGCGGGTTGCTGATCATCGCGACGCCACCCTTAAAATCGTCCCTATAATTACCAGGCTTGATTTGATCGGTCTCGTTACCGCGATACTATCGCCGGGCGAAACGTAAACTCGAACTACTTAATTCGCGGTTGCTGGACGCCCGGGCTGACTAGATCCAGTCCGTATCACTTAACACTAACTGTACCAAGCGCATGACGCGACTGTCATTAATGATATTAGAAGATAATAACGTATAAGATATTAATGATATTAGAAGATATTAATGTATTAGATATTAATCTAAAAGGTATTAATGTATAACAGTAAAAAACTGAATTTACTTCATTTATTTAATTTAAATAGAATTTTATTACAATCTCAGCAAAGGTTATAATAAAAATGATGTATGGTCTACATAGATACTGTCTTCTCATTGTTATAAAATAACACATGTTATTTACTTTCAGGACTTATTGGGTCCTTGCTATTTCAATAATTTTTGAGAAAAAATGTGAAATTATTTATCTTATTCTGTACGATAGATTCACATTTAAAGAATAAAACTCGACGACAATCTTTAAAATGGTTAAACATAATTGATATATTTGAAATAAGAAAATAAATTTTAGTTCATTGTGACGTGTGATACGAACATTGCAAATTGCAATGCATAATTTTTTTTGAATATGATGAGAAATAACAGAGTAACATATTTTGACTACATTGAAGATTACATATATATACGACTTAAAACTTACATAGGGATCAAAAATACATTATTCTCTTATAATGGAACGAGCTTATTAAGATCGTTCAAAGAAGAAAGAAGCTTTTAAATAGCAGCTGCTTCTTGTAAAGGACCGCAATCTAATTGTTATACAGTTCTAGCACCACATACAATAAATCATAGACAAAAGATTTTCAGCTGTACCCAGTCATCATTTACGCCACAGAAACGCAAGCAGTTGAAAGAGAAAGATTCTTCGTTAGCCGGAGGATGCAGGTATAAATCTAAAGAAAGTTTGCTCATAAAAATCACTTCTCCTGAAAAGGGGTTCCCCAAGAACGCTCCCGTTAAAGAGTTTCCTCTGCTTAATCCTTTTCCAGCGAATAAACACGCGGATATTTCGCCGACCAGAGAAGATCCGAGAAATAATCCCGCGATAAATAACCGGTCCCTCCCGAAGAAAAGCAATTTATCTTTACCGTTACTGATGTTCGTCGAAACGAATCACGGCGGCGCGTCCGATTGTTATCCCCGTCGGGCTGCTCGACATTCCTCGATCTAATTAGTCGGTCGGGAATTAATGCCGCGACACAAAGTCCGCGAATGCGTGTCGCCTCAAAGCGCAAATGTTATAATTAAATTACTCCGCGAGCGTGTATCGATACATCATCCGATGTGCACGCGTACCATGTAAGCAGGATCGCATGCGAGCAGGATCGCACAATATCAAGCCGGCATATTATTATTCGACTAGCGTTTCATAATACCAGGCCCGGCCCGTCGAATTTCGGTACCTCCGATGGCGAATGATTTAATTACATGATCGTCTCGCTGGCGGCGAGAGGACAATTTCTCTCTCTCCCTCTCTCTCTCTCTCTCTCTTATATTCCCGTCGATAAACGATCGTCCAACAATTGCCTCGTTAATATCTCGTATTCTGCTTGCTCCGCGTGTTTCCGCGTGATTTAGATCGCTGTTGCCGAGCGGAGACGATAAATTCGGCAAACGACAGCGGGCGAACCACGCGCGAAGAAATTTCAGGGCGTATTTTTCCGCGCGGCTGCTAATTCACGGCGGCACGAGGACTTGATGCAATCAGGACTAAGCGAAAGACAGAGAAATAGAGAAATAGAAAGAGAAAGGAAGAGAGAGAGAGAGAAAGCGTTGGAGAAGAAACGGTCTCACGTATCTCGGATAGACACCGAGATTGCGATCTTGAATTTCGTTCAGCAGGCTAGCAGGCACTTAGGACTTTAAAAACTTGTTGATCTCGGCTCGAGTCGTACAACTTCCCGTGGATTTTGTACTTCCACGTGCCGGGGAACTCTTGGGAGCTTATGGAACTGGTTTTGTCGTGAACGTTGTTGCGTTCCGCCGTGCTCGTCGTTTAATGCATTCTACGAGGATTTTTCGAGCTACCGAGCCGAGGCTTTTAATAACTCCGCGCGCCCTTTGTACGCCGAGAATTTTCGTGCCGTGTCAGTCGCACGGTTCGTGGATTTATTTTTGAGCAGTTCAAGAATTTGTCGAATGTGTCCCCAAGTGGAAATGTTAATTTAACGGAAAGTTTTGGGAATGCTGTACGCCGCGGCTGAGAAATATGTGGGCAACGTAAAGGGTATAAAAATGTAATGTTACACGGATAGGAGAAATATAACCGAGGCATTTCTACCATCAACGAAAACCAGTCCGTTGTTCTCCCGTATTTTTCTTACGGCGTTCTAACCCTTTGCGGTTGTGTTCTCTCAGCCGACGATACTATTTATTTATTTTTGTTAGTTCTACGTAAAGTTGAAACATGATTATTGTGATACATATAGTATGTTGAGGCTTTAAAAAAGAATTAATCAATTTTGTTTCTCCTATTTAATCTTGAATATTAGGTATGCGAGGTTATTTATTTAAATTAATTCCGACTAGCACGACACCTATCTATAAACTTATTGCAACCGCAAAGTTTATGTTTATTTTTAGTTATATTTATATATTTACACTATTAGGTTGGTGCATATGAAATGATGTTTAAGTGAATATATGAGATTGTATATCTTTTTTCAAAAGTTACCGATTTAATCAAAATATGCCCTGTTTGCTTTACTACACCTTTTTCAACGAGATTTCAATACAGAAATGCCTGTCTTAAACAAATTCTAATCTTTAGAATTAATAAACTCCGATATGGAATATTTCAGACTGTCTACATTTATATACTATTTAGCCCGCAAAAACTGTCCTAAATGTTTAAAATAGTAAAAATCGGATGGCGAAAGATCTATATTTTATAAAGTTTTATATTTTGCTTCATTTAGTGTCGCAATTGTTTTGTACGACGTATGCAAAGTTTTTATGGGATAAACAGTTTGTAAATGCAGACAGTGTGAAGAATTCCATACCACAGTTTATTGATCCGAGAAATCAGAATTTCTTGAAGACGGACATCTATGAATTAAACTCGCATTGGGAAAAGTGTTTTGAATCATATGGGGCACATTTTGAGTAAATCAATAGCTTTTGAAAAATGATATGCATTTTTCTATACTCACTTAAAAGTCCGATATTTCATATGCACCAACCTAATATATGACATGGTTATGTTTATATGACATTTTTCTACAATTTTGCAGATAGAATTTGCAGATATCATTTGGTGAAAAAACTTAGAAAACGCTCTATATTTTATTTAACAAAATGTTTTAAGTCTATGCAACATGGTCAAGATGAATTCTCATCATCAACTCTTAAGCTACACAGAAACGTCAAATGCCGAAAAAATTCTAAGGCACGTTTGTATTGTATACATAAATTGCCACTTGCACGTTTTAGTGCAACAAATATTTTACACAATACCATGGAGAGTTGGAGACAGAAAGTAATCCTGAAATCGTGTGAAAAATAAGATCGCCCGAATATCCGCAGTCCATTTGCCAGATTGCCCTCGAAGTTCCAGTTTCAGTTTCATGACGCATGAAGATTCTATGCATCGAGCGTTAAACGTTCCGAATGGGCCTTTTATTTGAGCTGCCAAAGGAACAGGAACTGTCGCCCGCGCCTTCTGTTTTCCAGCGGAGCTCGATCGCGGGGCAAATTGCCGCGGCGAATCGGATTCGCGAGTATCCGAACTGCATCGGCGAACAGAACACCGTCGCGGAGCCGAGCCGAGCCGAGTCGAGCGAAGCGGAGCGGAGCGGAGCGGAGAGGAGCCGCGTCGCGGAAAACCAGCGGATATGAGCAATAACCGTGCATTTCCATGAGCTGGAAGGCTTTACCAGCATTTTAAATCCGATTGCCCGTATCGTGGCCATGTCAGGAAGGAAATACCCGGAAGCGCAAATATCATTCGAAGAGGATCAGATTCGCGTACCAGCGCCTGAGCCGACGTCCGATACACAGCAGCTTATTCTGCTGCACAGTTTCCTTTTTTTTTTATTTGTATCCGCGTGGATACGCCGGGCTCAGCCGGGGGATAAGCCGAGATGATAAGCTTTCCATTCCTGTTGAACCACGATAATTTTACACAATTTTATTGGCTTCTCGCGCTGCGATGGAAAAATGGGTCGGGGATCCGGCGGTAAATTTAGGTCTCCTCGACCGACGTCCGTTTCGAATACTTACGAGCGTCGATCCGTTTGTTGCATCGCCTTTAATCCGCGAAAATACTCGCATCGAAGGTCCTACGACAATGTTTTATCCTTCTATATTTTGTAGATCGAGTGGAAAAAATTTTTCGTTTATGTCACGGTTCGGAAAGTCGCGAAACGTTTTATACGGTAGAAAAGAAGAATATGGTGGTTGTCTGACGACTGTATTGCAGGGAATAGATTCATTTAAATTTTGAGTACAAGTACTGTCATTTGACTATATATTGGGTTGACAATTAAGTGATTGCGGATTTTGTTAATAGATGGTCTTAGCACATTCTTTTGTTTTATCAACGTGTTCAATGTAATTAAGTTATATCGTTTTCTTACTGTCTGGATTGTCATCTTCAATTTAGTAAGATAATTGTACCGATTAATTATTTAGTTTTGTTTTTATTACAATTTGAAGATGGAAGTGCAAGGCGCGCGTTTCAGACATATTTTATTACATTATTTCCAAAAAAGCAAGCATCGCGAGCACGATTTTTATATTATATATAGTATATTAAAATGAAACCTTAAAAGAAAGTATCAAAATTAATTTGTCAATTCATTAATTTAGACTTTCACATATTTTATTCGCCGTTTGATTATAACAGATTTTGATACGTGCACAGAGCGTATGGTTATTTAACTGCAATTTATACCATGGTCGGCGTTCGTGTATTTTTCAGATCTACGTTGCAATGGTCGGAGCTCTGAATCATATTACACATGTTCATTAATAATAGTAATAATAATAATTATAATAATAATAATTTATAATAAATTTTGCTTAAATTTGAAGAGCATACATTAGCTCCAGCAATGATGCAGAGATGAAGATCTATAGAAAATCTAACCTAGTTAGCAGAAATATCGAAGAAATACGTTGCAGTAGTTTACAAATGCAATTATAAATGTTCCAAACATATTCAGTTATAGTTTTACGAAAATGGGCATCACGTTAAAGGAAGACTTGAAACGTTAAGCAGTATCGAAAAGAAAAATATAGAATATTCTTTAAACAATACCGGCAGTTAAATAACTTTGGTAAAAGAGAAATCATAAGTAACAGATTAAAGAATTATTATATATAGAATTATTACATAATATATTATATTACAGAATTATGAGTAACAAAAACCAGTGTCAGAATTGCGCCAGCTCCGAGAGAAGAACAGTCCTGAAAATGTGATATTCGTCAAAGTTTCCGCGCTATTTATCTCAATAATGACGCTGGAATTGCACTCAAATTCACCGCGACACGATCCAGTAATTGAATATAATCTACAATGTCCGGACGCTCGGTTTGTTCGTTTCCAGGTGGCGAGCAGTTCAATTAAGAATATAATTATTTTTCCTCTTTCATAAACGAAGGCTTCCCCGAGAAGGACACGCAATTATCGCGAAGAATGGCACCGCCATTGTGGCCCGGGCCTCGTCGAACGTGATGCGCCTCGTTTAATTTGACGTCGGGCCACTGTTTAGATCAATAATTGAAATGTCGAATACGATCGCGGCGGCGGCGGCGGCCAGCACCGCCTGGGTTATTATTGCGGTAATTGACCGTGCGGAAGTTTTAATTGTCCAGCGAATCTCCGGCCTGTGCTTATCGACCAGCGTTTCCTTGTTCCTTCTCGCCGCCCCGAAAGAATGGCACTCCCCGTGCACGGCTCATTTTTCTCGAATGAAACTAATTTTGCGGGGGGAGCCCGATGCCCCTCGAACGCGTTCACGCCGAACGATTTTTCCAAGTCCGGAAACTTCTCCCGTTTCACCGGCATTTTTCTTGGTGCCTCTTCTTCTCGCCTCCCCACCACCCCCTCCCCCTCTCCTCTCCTCTTCCCGCCTCCGTCCACCCCCTTTCCGGCATCCAGATAGATCTCGGAAAATTCTATACCCGCTGGAGATATCGTTCACGTTCCTTCTCTTATATTCCGTCGATCGACGGAAGGATTTCGGAGCGGGGCGTAAATCCCTTTTCCGCGCGCACGCCGCGATATTCAGTAGTAGAGAGCGGTGTTTACACGGGAAACATCGAGATTCTTGCGCGAAATTTTTGCGATGATAGCGTACACGTTGATCTGCATCACTTGATCTCCGCGTCCGCGGTCGAAGCTTTGCCGATGGTCCGGTAAATATTAGTTTGTACCATTCGAGCTCTCAAAGTTTTGCGACGAGTCTTTGTCAATATTTTTCGTTTCGTTGTTAATATAAATAGTAAATGACAGAGCTTGCATTAATCACGAATGGACCAAGCGAAATAAAATAATTGAATGTTAATATTAACTTTTTTTATTGAACGGTTTATAACAAAATTGAGGATAAGTATATTAAAAATGGTGCTTTGCATTGTTATTTCCTTTACAGATGATTTGCAAAATCCGTATTTGCTAGCTTGATTTTTAAGTTAATTGATTTACGGTAAGCCGAGAAATAATGGTTTGTACTATACGATCTCGGTTTTATGTCTAAAGGTTACGGTGGTCGTACAGTAGTGGCTCGTACTACTTAATCTCAAAGTTTTATGTCGAATCGTTACGGTTGTCGTATAAGTATCGGTTTGTACTACTTAATCTCAAATGTTTACGACGAATCTTTACGGTGATTGCATTAGTACTAATTTTTACTGCTACTTCACGAAAATACGCAGCAAATCATTGCGATAATTATCGGTTGACATAACTTTGACAATCTTTCGTTTCGAGATCATTTTCTATATTGTACCCATCATTAAAAAGAAACGTATGGTATATTTATGGCTTATTTTGAATGTGGTGCAAGTGGATTTTCTGTTGTTTCAAGAAAATTAAAGAATATTAGTCAATTCGACGATTAAATTAATTACAAGACTATGTGAAGATTATTAAACGTTAACTAGTTACAAGTAAAAATTTTACACTAAATACAAATACTTACATCATTTTTATATCTTGCAGACTTTAAATAAAAATACTAATGTTCATGAAAAGTTGAGAGAATATCAATATTATTTTCTCACACAAACATATATTTTTCTGATGCATAATTGTTTACCACGCGAACACGAATTTGCACAACTTAATTGCGTTTTTACACGCAGAGTTGTACAACTAATTACAAACTGACGCTATTGTGTGTTCTTTATGTGACCGCAAACGCAATCCGTAATTGCATATCAACGCTGGTTGCTTAATCTTCCCATTGTAGACACTAAATCGTCTCCGTAATAGTTGGCTTGTACTACTTGGCCCACGACACTCGAGCCGGCGATCCTATCGGCCAACTAAATATAGACCTGTACTACTTAATCCGTGTATCGAGGAGCGCCTGGGTTGGCTGCAGCCTCTTCACTGCTGCTTAACTTTCACTGCTCCCCCTTTATCCGCTAAAAATATCAATACTTAACATCCTATCTCCTTCCCGTGTCCACATGAATCAATATAATTAACAGGTAATACTTGCGCTGACATCTACATCTGGCTCTTATATCACGCATTCTTATTGCCTACATCATTAAGCTCTGGCAGCAATCGAGGACGTAAAATGACCCAGTTAAAACTCTCCATTCGACGATTACTGTAACAGCTAGGAGAAGTTCCAAGCGATGCCACGTGCTCGCATTATAATAAAAATCGACCGCACTTGAATATACGATAGCTCGCGAGTTTTGCGAAATATTTTGAGAACATCGATCAGATCCACCCGCAATCCAGCAGATTTTTCCCCGGCCGGCTTCCCTGCAACCGTATACGGCTTCAATCACTTACTTTTTATTTTTTTCCGGCAATATTTGCAAAATGACGGGCACCGATACCGCGGCCGGCGAAATCTGGTTTCGCAGTGCAAGCCCGGGCGCCGCGGAACACAGTGCACAGGGGAACCGAAGTAGAAAATATTTTACATTTGTTTGAGAAAGACTAGCGCGTGACCATTAAAACTCGGCAATTTCGAATTCCCTTTGATCGCGGTGTCCAGTTACGAGACGAAAATCGGTGTCGCCCATTTTTTGATAACACCGAGGCCCGAACGCGTTCAATCTCGGCACACAAAAGCCGGTTTCGTCAAAACAATATTTCAACGGGACGCGCGCGCGTCCGCCGAGCTCTTATTTCACGCGTTCTGAACTTTTCTATCTGCGAGCCGACATTTTTTCTGTTTTTGTTTTTTTTTCTTCTCCATCCTCTGCCGCGCGCCCGCCCATCTCCGCCCGCCCGCATTGTAGCACACCTATTCCCGTTCTAGAATTTATCTGCAGCAACGGCGACCCGCTGCTTTTTAAAATGTGCGTCGCGGGCACATGCTCTTAGCGAACATTTGATAGCCGAGGCGTAACGAGCACGTCGCTCGCCAATTGTTTCGCGCGCGCGAATCTTCGAGGGCTCTCGCTTTGTGTCGCGAAACACGCCGATCGAGTATTTTGCCGGGGACTTTCGCGAAACTTGTTAAACGATTGTTAACGACCGCGCGCCTACCGGACACGTACGCCACGGTTTTAATCGCGACTCGCCTCTTGAGCGAACCATTTTATCTGCGAATATATGATACCTCTCTGTTAACCCAATTAAAGGGCTAGTGAAGCATGTGTGTACACACTTGTCAATGTATCGATCGTTTACGTTCGTTACCGTACGACATTCCCTCTTGTTTGACAGATTTTTATTAGAACAGTTTATCGTTCGTTTGCAAGCTTTATCGTAAAAGAATATGAGATCAATCCGATCACTAATTCTTATAATTGGACTTCGAAGGTTTATGCAAATGCCTTTTTCGTAGAAAATCGATGTCAGAGATTTACGATCAGATGATTCCAAATATATATTCTTTATTTTGCATGTTTTCCATGCCCCATACGTCTCCCACATTTATGTTTAAAAACATGTTCAATAACATATTTCATATCTTGTTTGCCGTGCACATGCATACATCATGCTCCTCTGAATCATCTATCTTGTTGATTTAATTTAGTCCATTTGTCAGTTTATATCGTGATCGGATTTAGTTAATAACGGTTCAGTTTTATTAATGCCGGGAGTTCGGAAATGGTGAATTTTATTAACGAATAGCCAGATCGAAGCCAACTTCGTTATTAATGAAAATAATGAAGGCAGTATTTCTCGCCAAACATGTAATGAAAGTACAAAGACCCGTCGGAAATCATAATTAGTTCGGTAATTCTGCTTGAGTAAAAGGTATAAATTGATAATATTATACGGTGTAGATAAAAGTCACCAACTAACGCCATTAAATTTAGAAAAATGCTTGTAAAATACTGTAGTAGGTTTACGAACAGTTTTAAAACGCTTCTTGATATTTAATATCAGACTTAACACATAATATTTAATATATAATATACGCATATATGCTTAATATTTAATATATCATATACTTACATGTGCTTAATATTTAAAACATAATGTACGCATGTATGCCTAATATTTAATATATAGTCTACGCACATATGGTTAATATTTAATATATTGTATAATATACGCATGCATGCTTAATATTTAGTAGATTATAATTACTGTGACGAAATAACAGGTTCTGATGTCATTAGTCAGGTTCACAGTTTCATTGTGCATTTTTCATCACATGGCCATTTAATAGTGTATATATTCCTTCGGAAGTGACTTTATTAGAAACGGAGATGAAATATAAAGGAATTGAAATGAAAGAAAAAAAGTGGTCGGAGAAAGGTAGAATTTTTACATGTACAAAGGCGAGGTTCAGTCCAAAAGGACTGCTTTAACCTTTTATATCCCAGAGGCGTTCCGACGAACCACTTTCATTGAAATTGTTAAAGAAAAGTTCGTACATTACGTAAATAGTAAAAATCGCGCGCTGAAATATGTTTAACTTGTTCGTTGTTTAAATAAAATATTTCATATATCCGAAACAAATATCGCGCTGCAAAAGACGTAACCGCGCGCAATTCGACGCGCAAGAGTTCCCATCGAATGAAATGATAACATCCAATTAGAATATCGACAGCGCTAGCTGATTTTCAGCAAAATTGCATTATCTGACAGACATAATTATTTCCAGGAACCAGTGCCGGCGACTCTCTTACCTTCCATTACGGATCATTGAAATTATAATTATTATTTAATCCGGTTGACACGGCAGTCGTATCTCCGTTTCCATGCCGAGCCCCATCAACGCCCGATAGACAATGCAACGGCCTCGGCCATAATATAATATTGGCGGGGCCGCTGAAAGGGCCGCGGCAACACAAAGCACACAATTATCTCGCGACGAAACGCGTGATATTATTCTTCTATGTGTCGTAGAGAGCGAAATCCTGTCACAGTCTGCATTATAGCAGCGTCGAACGCGATGATAAAGCGCACGTCATCGCGACGAACCTCCTCCTCCCCCCCCCCCCCCCCCCCCCCGTCCGGCCCGCATATCAAATAATCAAAATTGTAAAGCGTGCACCACAACAGCACGGCGAGAAACGAAACAATCGGCATCTGTTATAAATATCAAAATTTGACGCGCTCCGCGATATGTAATTTTTCCTTTCCTATTTTTCGAATTATTTCGACAGGCATTTACTCATTGGGCCGTTCGGTTTTCATCAGTTCGTAATGAAAGCATTTTCATAAACTACGCTGGAATTTATTGTATTGTGTGACAAATTTAAAGAAAAAAAAAACTTCTCACATAGCACGTTGCGATGGGAACAGGTATAAAAGAATTTTTAACATTCAAACTTTTGCTTTGACTAGAATTAATAAAATTTAAATATAAAAGATTTTTCATAAGAAGAACAAATATTCCTTTGGAAAGTAGTTTTTTAGATTAATTGTAGGAGATGAAATATTTTTTAAATATTAGTAGATGAAATAGGAAACTATGAAGACATTAAAAAAATAGACAAATATAATACTGGTTGCTCTTGTTAATTTATTTCTAATAAGTCTAATAATTATTATTAAATATTGTTGTCATACCGTTCACTGAATAGTATCCGGTATTTTCAACAATGATAGACTATTTTTCCAACACTCGATAAAATATCTGTCACAGAGAAATATTTATGTGTTCAAATTCCATTCAGAGCAGTACTTCCCTTCGCTAGTCCGCGCAATGTTTTTGGAAAAACTTCTGTGGTCGATGTTTCAAACAGAATCTATCGATAGTTCTGCAACTTTTTTCGATGCGCGCCCTCAATTGAGAAATTACTTGGGAACACATAGCGTCGGAATGCCGCGGACAAGTCTCGCATGAAATATAAATTCCGTATCGCCGAAGCGCCAGGTCCCCGTCGGATGAATCGGGGCGTCTTCACGCCGGAATTATTCCGGTCACAATGAATCGCATGGCGAATTGCGAGAATCCCCCTTTTGAACTTCGTTGCATCGTACGAGCCCCCGGGAACAAAGGGACATTTCTGCACAAAGGAGCCAGCAGAGAGCCCGAACCTTCTCCCTCTCTCTCTCTCTCTTACTCTCCCTCTCTCTCTCTCTCTCTACCTCTCTACCGCTCTACCCCTCTCTCTTTCCATCTGCTTCCCTCTATATCCCTTTTCTTTGGGGCTCGGTGACTTTGGGGTGGAAAAACATTTACCCCCGAGCCGCTGAATCGACGAAAACATCCGACCGGTCGAAGAACCGATTAACGCGCCCTGAGACGATTTCGTGATCGGCGTGGAGAGACCGTGATAAAATCACGATTATTACACCCAAACTAACAATGAAACGAAACTCTATTATATTTCCTGAACATTGTTAACGGGCACAAAGCCTGCTCGAGTTTTCCATGAGCTCGCACAAACGATGTCATTAAAAAAATAAATGTGGCGCGAGCGTTTAAAACTGGCCTGTGCCTCTCTTCTACGACTCTTGCTTTTAACCCCTTGACGTACCATTTTCTTCACAGTCACTGCGATTAGGAATATTTCAATCGGCACAATTTCTTAGAAGGGACAGAACATTAATGTTTATTCCGCGCCTGAATTTACACGTATGCTTAAATATTAATAACAACGGATTAGAATTCTATTCCAATTTTAAAGAACATCCATATTTAATTATTTATTACTAGTAATTTCCATCACTGTGTCGGACTCGTCAAAGTACGGCAAGGGGTTAATCGATACTTTAATACTTGGAATATGGAATGATTTATACTTTCAGTCCAAGACATTAGAAATAAATACAACCAAGTCTATAATTATGAGAATGATGCTTAACACTTTCCAATTATCAATACGACATAAAATAACAATTCTTGACTGAAAAAGTAGTAATAAAAATTAATGTAAGCTAAATATTGTAGATATTGCAGAATACATGTAAATTATAATAAAAGTCGTAAGATTAAATGACAACGTGATAGCGTTGTAAGTAAGAAATTTTGTCATAAGGTTCAGAAACCTAGCAGGTGTACAAAGTGAACATTTCCTACACTTAAATATAAATAATTACGGATTATGTCGAGTGGCTTATTCTTTAATCCAGCATTGTTATATATGAAACTTTTATTCGCCTTGGTATTCTAGCGCAAAGGGTTAAATATTCAATTATCGACGTCGCATTAGTTGAGCAAAAATGGCCACACGTTTAATTGTTTACGACGCCGGCAGTTTAATTAAGATCCGTCCAATTTATTCGCTCCGCGCGACGCCAGGAACGGCGGCGTCAATTTATCGCGGGTTTTTGTTAATATCTAAGGCGTCGCGATCCCCATGCATCATTGCAGCCGGTGTTTTGCTCCCGATATCTCATTTCGAGGCGGGTAGACACGGTAGCGAGCGACGCGTTTTACGAGACGCGACGAGGGTTCCTCGCGACCGGATATAAAGTCTAATTTACGCCTGCGTGTTTTGCGCAGCGACGGCGGCGGCGGCGGCGCAGGCGGCTGGAAACGATACCGTCGTAATCCGGGATTATGGCGGCGATTCTCGGGCAAAGGGTTAAGGAGCCATCGAGAACGAAGGGATCGGAACCGGGTCCGTGGGCCAAGGATCGCGTTCCGAAAACGAGCGTCGGGGATAAATTGAGCCCGCGATGATTGAAAGACGAGCAGTTACACCGGCGTCGGATAAAGCGGCCCCCGGGCCGAATCCAATTTTCCACTTTGCTGTGCTTCGGCGACCGGTCTCGCGGAATTTCACGTGGAACCGTCCCACTGATCACGGCGCGGAGACAAACACCGGAGGAAAATAAAAATCGTTTACGGCGTATCACGGCGCTCGTCGGTCCCGCTCGCGCGTTTAGATTCCTCATCAACGGCAACGGACTTCTTGGAACCGCTGGCCCGCGCGCGCGCGCGCGCGTTCACGGACGGAATTTCTCGGGAGAGAGATTCGAATGGACGAACGCGACGGTGCCGCGCGCGCGCGCGCACCCCGAACTGCGGACTTCTCGTGTTTTTGTTGGGTGCGCCACCCCGAATGTTTGACTGTAATACCGGTGCTCCTGCGGGATATAAAATTCCATTTTACCACTGTTTCTCTGGATTCGACGATGACGAGATCGACTCTCCGAGTTTATGGCGTGATTCCGGGAGCGGCGGGGAGATAACGGAAGTAGATAAGTGCGGATACGTATGTAGGATTGGTAGAAATTGCTCGAAATTTTATGGCGGCGTTTTGGGATGCTCCGTTTATTGGAATTCGCGCGAAGAGCAAGTTACTGGAACAAGTTGACAAAAAGTGTGCCGTGTTGCAGAGATAAAGATCTCATGGCGACTTTTGAATAATTTTGGATGAATATTAGTAATAGATCAATATTAATAGAATTTTCGAACGTGTTAGTTATGGGGACCTGTAAAACAGTATTTTAAAATTTTTGTTTCGGAATCAACGAAAATAATTGAACAAGTACCATGTTTTCCGTTTATTTTGTCGTTATAATCAGTTGAAATTTCAGCAATTATTTTTCTAATTAATTGTCTAGTAAATTAGTCTTTCCGGTGTTTAAAAAGGAAAATTCAAGTCATTTGATCCAATTTTAACGACTTAATGAATTTTAAAAGTATATGAATACTTCTCGAAGCTACTGTATAGTGTATGTTAGGCTGCAGTCTTGTAAACTTAACAAGGAGTGGTTTATCAAAAATTTATGTTCTCTAATGTCATTTTATTTGCGACATATATTTCTCAAAAATGATATTCATAAATCGTCATCACATTGACAACAGGTCATAAGTTATTTTATGATTACATATATTAACTTATTATAATAATACAATAAATATTAGGTACATACAAAATGTATTGTTTTCTTTCTTTTCAAGAGCAGATACAATTTTCCGGTAGACCTAATACTTCTTGAGTGTTGATTCTCTCGTTTTCGACTGAGTTCGCGGAAGGTTATCGCGAACCGCTCGCATTTCGTACATATCAAGAGCGAGTACTCTCCCGACCCTTCGGGGGCGATCTATTTCGCCGCATTGTCACGATCGAGGTGCCATTATCGCGACGACCCTCGAATGAATAACAATAAAAAGTATTTTAGTCGTTGTCTAGTAAACTAGTCTCCCTGTCATATAAAAACCAATTCCAGTCCCTCGGTCCAGTTTTAACCCTTTGCACTTGAGCGGTGACTCCGAGGCACCACTAAAATCGTTGCACCACGTTCCAAAATAATTTCTATACATATTATCAAAGTATACATTTAAAAAATCACAAGATTCAATTTTACATTTATAAAATGAATTTTCTCACAAAAAATAGAAATACAGTAAGTCAGAAAAATTGTCTTAGATTTACAATTAAAATATCTTCTCTTATCTTATTAATATAATTTACCAAAAAGACACTTCTTATGACTTTAAATGATCGTAATTGTAATGTGTGCCACGATTAATACATACATTAGATAAATAACTTATAAATATATCTTTACGATCTGAATAATCATAAATTAAAAAAATTGCGACCTATCATTTCGACGAGTTCCTTAAACCTACTATTAAAACGTGATTGAATTTTAAAAAGCGTTCGAACACAGTCGTCCACCGTATATTCATATATTCGTACATTTGGCAGCATACGTATGAAATCTTCATCAGGAGTCTGTAAAACAGCGCGAGGGGTTGGCAGAGGCATTTCCAAGTCGCGCGGAATGAAAATAATTTGCGGCCGGATAGGAAGTCGCGGTAGCGGCGTTGTTCGCGTTCGATCAATCACAGACTGGGGGGGAACAATATCCTGGGAAATCCGTGGCCGTAGGACCCTCGTGGCCCTCGCGGGATAAAAACACGGCGCGCGACAACGAGAGAGAGTCTCGAGAGAGAGAGAGAGAGAGAGAGAGAGAGAGAGAGAGAGAGAGAGAGAGAGAGAGAGAGTCGCGAGGCTCGCATATTTACACGAGGAACTTGTTAATGCGACAGCGGCCATGGCCGCCCGGCGCGAACGGGGCTTAACGGGAACAACGGAACTCGAATGGAACAGGAAGCAGCCGTTTCCATGGACACGGCCGTATTGGCTTAGGATCGGCTTTTCTCAGGCTGCATTTTCATAGCGCGCCGTATGCTTTGTCACGGGCGGATGCGAATCGCGCTGCGCGGAGCGGGTTGCACGGCCGCGTTTCGAACACGGTCGTAGTAGCCCGATACACCGTAAACTTCTGACTAATTACGAAACGGATTCCGCGTTCATCCGAGCCCGTCACGCCCGTCCCGCATAATGATTTCGTTTCGCCGACTTGTTATCGTTACTTTGCGGAAACGGCGAAGGGGGGGGGGACGCGAGTCTCCGCGTGGATTTCGTGGGATCATTCGGTTTAGAATCTGTTGCCGAAATGTTTCGCGAGCTGCAGCTCGGTTAGAATTGTTTCGCCGCGATGATCCATTGTGCCGGAGATTCCGGCGAACGCGCGGCGGAGTGAATATTTGAAAATCATCGAGCCGTATTGTCTGATGTTCAAACAATGACTCGTTCGAACACGCGCGATTTAATCCGGGGGAGTTTCGTTTCTGGGTCTTGGAACCGGGCATCTCTCAGCTCCTTTTCGAAGAAAACGAGATGGATCGTTTAACTTTTCGATCGCAGGTCCAGTTTCACACAAAGTATACAAGTTACATTTTCGTTGGTAGCCTCATAATAATAAGTGTGTATCCTAGACAGACGATATATATTTATTTTTAAATATTTTTCATAGGTAACAAATTTAACCCTTTGACTACTGTTGGCGCCTATTGGCGTCTGAAACATGTTGGCTTCCTGGTACTGTAGGCTCCAATAGGCGTCCAGATGAAATTTCGCCCCCGTTTATTATTAAATTTGATTAATTATACATTGTGTAATATTTATGTTATATATTGTAAAAAAAAGCTTAAAATTATTGTCCACTTCAAGTAACGTTGGTTTAATGTAATAAAATTCAATATATTGAATATTTTAATACACTTCCTCAGAACTGCATGTCTAACGAAAAACTACGGCCAGGCCAAAGACTGCCGTAGCCAAAGGGTTAATTCTTAATTTGGGTTCCTTTTTGAATTTTTTAATATCAGGTTTTACAAACATTTGTATTTGCCCAGCAAATTTATCACACTACAGTAGAAACTTCGTATTTTTCGCACAGTACGCCTAATTGTTCTGTTCTGCATTGTAAGTGTTAGGATCTGTAGAAAAACTATAATGTGTCCAGGAAGATCATCTTAAAAAATATGTTGAAGAAAGTTGATCCTATCTGTTGAACCTCAAGTGTTCGCCTGCGCTCAGAAGGAAACAAATTTTTCGAAACCGAAAGCATAGGACAGTGTTGTTCCTACGAGCGCAACATTAATGCGAGCAAAAACACTTTTATCCTTAATTCTTCATTTCGTGCATTTCCGAAACGTTTTTAAGTCGAATTACGTTGGCAAGAAATCTTGCGGGTTTATTAAAAAAAAAAAAACATCTGCACGTCAAGTCAGCTCCACGAGGGATTTATGTCCTCGCAGTCTGTAGGCGGCATTTTAAAAGTCAGTGTTCAAAACATTCTCAATTTTCCTGGCCGTTTGTATCGAATCCGCCCTCGGCTTTCAACGGCGTTGATCGGCATCGCCGTGTATCGGTTTTCAAGGCACGTTGGAAAAGAACGATGGCAAATTTAAATAACAATGTAACGAAATATCGATGAGACGTGCCGGTCCGAGCGGCTCGATGCCCGATTATCCGCCGGAATTTCAATGTCGCCTCCACGAAGCTTCGGAATGGAACACAGGGGCCGTGGCTCGTTTGGAAAGTGGCGAGCGCCGTTACCGCTATTAATTCGAATCCGGCGGAGTAGCGTGGAGAAAAAAAAGGGGGCGAACGGGGACGGACCGGGTCCACCGGCGAAATAACCATTTAATCCGTGAGAAACGAGCGCTTTGAATATCGCGGGCGTAACAAGCGCGACCATCTCGAACACGCGGGAAAAAAACCTCGAGACCCGGGCGCGCTCGCTTTAATTATGAAAATTACTTGCTCGAATAAAATAACGCCGGGGAATAGGTGAAACAAAAAGCAAGCCCGCTACCTCGTCGCCTTCCCAGGAGAGTGTGTGTGGGAGAGAGAGAGAGAGAGAGAGAGAGAGAGAGAGGGAGGGACTCGTGCGGCCGCATATGTTTCGCCGGTTTTATCAACCGGAACACGCGCGATTCGCATGCTTAATTGTGTACACGGCCTGCACGCCGGCTTTATAAATATTCCGGCGACCGAATTCAGCTCGAGCGAAACCACAATTTTCTTCCGCCGGCTACGGTTTGAAGATAAATCACCGGATTTCAAGATGCCCGATTTTATCGCGATGATTGAAATTGTTCCCTACGTTCAGTCGATGTTTCGTGACTGTAAGGTCACAATATCTAATAGCTAGATTGCAACTTTGTAGTATTCAAATCAGTTTTGTAAATTACAAACGCGCAATTTATCTTTTTATCACGTAAGACTTATAAGAATCCATGAATTTATCATGTAGGACAAATAATCTTTGCTTAATAAGTAGCACTTTTAAAAAGCAATTTCGCTTTCGTCCATACCGGGAAAAGAAATATTGTTTATTATTTAAGACAAATCACGTAAGACTTTTGTCTTAAATAATAAACAATATTTCTTTTCACGGTATGGACGAAAGCGAAATTGCTTTTTAAAAATGCTACTTATCAAGCAAAGATTATTTGTAAAATAAGGGTAAACATAACAGAGATATCCCTTAGCTAGTGAACAGCATAATCTCTTAACAACATGGTGAAAATCGAAATTAGTATTTAATGTTGAAATTGTATGTAATATATGACTGCTCTTTATTGGAAGATTTTCATAAAATCTGGATAAAGGTATATTTTAATTCGAACATATTATAATATTTACACTTCTACGTCACATATAATATTATTTCAGCAAATGGCCTCTAGAACGTAATAACCCTTCGACAGATAAAAATATTTTATTACCATGTAATCGGTTACCAATACTATTAAATTTATTAAAACACAAAATCCTTAAATATCTGAATACCAAAATAAATGTAGAGCCACTCTAGGATAAATGGCTCATGTTTTTCGCGTCGAAGGTTCCGTATCATCGCAAGCTCCCTTTCCTATTCAAAAATCTTCGAACCACATTTCTAGTCACAAAGGGAAGAAGAGCGCCGTCGTAACGCAAGTCGCAGCAGTTTAGGAATCCGCGTTCGCTGATATCTCCGGCGCGGCGTTCCCGGTTCTCGATGATAATGACCACATTCTACGACCGTGGTTCGCGAAAAGACGAACGATTGATTGCTCGTAATAGGCACTTTGTGCCTCCTACACAGCGTATTTATGGGCCCGGCCGGCCATAAAAGTGCTCGCGATTCGAGTCACCGCGAAATTATGAACCCTGTAAATTTTATAAGTGGCCCCGTTCTTATTCTTCGAGGACTAAAAAATGGCCGCTCGTTTCTGGTTCGCGGGGATGTTACACGGAAGCGTTACAGAACTTCCTCCTCCGGTCGTTTCGGTTTCGAAAAGTGAATTCGAATACGTTATTATCCGGGATACCACGACGAGCCACGGGAAATAAGTGGAAATCGATGGGAGCTCGTACAAGGGGCCGATTTACCGAGAATATAAAATAATCGAGCTTTACTTTAACTTCGCGCAATATTGAGTCAGACTAAATTCAAACTTGAAACGTTCATACAGAGCGTTATCTAGGTTCTATAGACTTTCGCACCTGCTGTACATCGTCCGCTAGCCGTTGCACAATCTCCAGACTTTCTCGTCCGCGTTAATAAAAGGTTCGAGAACTTCTAGGTGATTCTGAATACCGTTCACGCTGTCTGGTGAACTCTAATATTCTTAGCGTATACGCTGAAATTCTCTTTAACTGGCGACGATAAATCTGTGGCTACAAGAGGAAAACTTGAGCGAAAACATAGGAGATGCGGCGTTTTTCCTTGCAGCCACAGAAATTAATATTTCATGGGACCGGTCAAAACGACGGGATCGATTTTCTTTAAATTACGATTATTAGCATTTTAAAGTTAAAACAGTATAAAAATACATTACTACAGTCGCAGCAATTACTTCTGAACTAAAAATTGGAGAAATCGCCGATCAAATATTTGTAAAATTCCTTGCCAAACGATTCAGAAATTACCGAATGAAAAGAATCGGATATTGCACGAGTTCTGCTGCTAAAAAGCTGCTCAGTTGTCAACGATGTCATCTGGGTATCAAAAATACGAACAACCACGATCCGACGCTCGCAAGTTTCACGAGTTCTGAGTGCCGCGAGGGACAGGCGATCACGACCGTGTTCGATCGACTGGTCGAATCTATGGAAGGCAGCGGCGCGAGATCGTCGCCGAGCCCGCAACAGCAACTGCGCCGTTGATTAACTCGTTCCGGGATCCGTGATGTCAAAGGGTTAATGAAGGTCGGCGACGAAGACCCACTGCATGACACTCGAGCCGGTGGTGACGTTCCCGCGTCAGGAATCTAGCATCGAGCCTCTTACTCGAGCATGACTTATCGTCGTCGAATGGTTCATTGTCAACGAACGCATTCGCTACGGCTGAACGAGCCGATACGACGTGTTGGTTCATGGCAGCCGGCGATCCGTAGATACTGCTGTTCGAGATCGATATCGACGACATCGCTGAGATATCGGTAAGTACAATTTAGCTCGGGCGCTTCGTTCGTGGGAAACGCGACACGTGTGCCTTCGATTTGTATCTTTTTCGTAGCGAACGGGAGATATCGTTTCCTACAGCGACGTGTGAAATGAAATGAATCCAATGTCAATGAAATTTTCAACGTGTTTGTAAGTTAATTTATTCTTTAAATTATCATCACAAGCTCAAATACAAAATTAGAAAACGTACCTTTCTTATCTTTATTATATTTACCTATTTACCTTTCTTATATTTTTTGCAAAT
This sequence comes from Augochlora pura, assembly GCF_028453695.1. Taxonomy (NCBI): domain Eukaryota; kingdom Metazoa; phylum Arthropoda; class Insecta; order Hymenoptera; family Halictidae; genus Augochlora; species Augochlora pura. The sequence continues at coordinate 9,016,040 of NC_135775.1, forward strand.
ATCTTTTTAGTGATTATCTAATAAACTAGTTAGTATGAAGTGAAAGAATAGCTCAATTATTTAATTTTAAAGAAGTGACCTCACATTTGTGCAGCACTGTATATACAATATATACATATGTAACGTATCAGATGGTATATGTATACATATAGAACATAATTATATCATATAACAATTATATATGTGTCATATACATATGTATATCATTCACATAGAAAAGATCTGAATGTGCAGTACCATTTACAAGAATAAATCCTCTTCTGTTACCAAAAGTAATATGTAAACCGTATATAAAATCATGCATATTACATTATCATTCAATAAAACTTAAGTCAGACTAGCATGCTACCTAAGTATGATCCTAACAGACCGTAAAGGATTAACATTTTTCTTATCAAGAATCTCTAGAGCCTCTGTTTTCTCTTCACTCTTCTAATCAGCGTAGTCATCTCCATTACTAATTTTCTAACCGATCCAAGAAATTGCTTGCCCCGTAACAATTCCGTAAAATGAGTACCGCATAAGGAACTGCAGTCTAGCAGTTACCTGTCTCCTATCAGCAACAACATCTCTAATTGGTCGATCACACGCGACGCAGCCCCGTCCCCGATCGGGTAAAAATATCTTGGCAAACTATCGGGCCCGGTCGATCCAATATTGACGCAGGCCCCGTGTAATTCCCTTTTGACTGGCTGCTCCGGCGTCGTGAGAATCGCGGACGGCGAAAAGGGTGGGGGTGGGGGGGAACGAGAGAGAACACAGGACGAGTCGCACGGACGCGATCGGCCCCGCAATTCCATTTGCGGAATTTGCCAAGTCGGTCTTAGCCAGATTCGCAGCCGGGCCGAGCATCAGCGCACCGAATAAAGGGCCAAGACGTTCTGGCATTCCCATGGCAACCCCCGTCGCTCATCCAGAAACACCGCGGCCAACTTTGATCCCGCCGGCACCGGGCGTGTTCCACTACAATGGCCATCGTGCCATACCCGACGCGGGGACCCGTCCACTCGATTACATTATCCCGGGGAAAACGCGGGGTACTCGCGACCACCACCGACAAAGACGTTCCACGTTGTCCACGGTGTTACGCAGTCTTTTCACTACGGGACGACTTCCGGCGAGACAATGCCGCGGTTCATCGGCGGTTTAGCGGCGGCTTACCTCGGTCTGGTACCGCCGCGCCGGATGTTAAGAGCAAGAGATCCGGGATTCGCTGAACAGTAACCGGCCTCGAATTACAATCCCGGAAGAGGTTGTTGCGTCCGCATGGCTGAGGAGATTGTCTTCGCTCTCGTGAAACGCGATGTAACAACTACGTGGCATGGGCAGCTCTCGTTCTTATCCTCCTTTTTGAATGCTTAATTTTCTTCGGAGAGAACCAGCCGGAATCGTGAAACTTTCGCAAGCTTCGGTACACTCGACGAGACTTTGCCGAGAGGAACAAAGGACGATGGTAACGTGGTAAATAATTTCGAAACTGTTGAAGCGATTGGTAGATATTTTTACTATATTCAGAGAAATTATTGATCCAATATATTCATTGTTATTTTAATAATATAAGTATACAATGTACGTATATTCAAGACTTAACGTTGCGATCGCTATACTACAGATCTTTATAGTAAATAAAAATTCTATTCGGCAATTGTATAAAACGATAGTTAAATAAAAATGTACTTGTTCCTTTAATAGTTTGAATCAATCGAAAATAACGTAATAATATTCTTAAATTCTTTCAATGTTATCATTATTCTATATTTTTCTAGTCAATTTCTGCAATGTAGATTTTGAACAGAATTTGCTACATTGTTCATCTATTTTAAATATAAATAAGATTTTATATATCTGTTATCAATACTTGATCGCTACAGTTAACACTAAATCGACCATGCCAGTCTCTCAATTATTATTTTCAAATTGTAGAAATTAAAAATGGAATAAAAAGAAAGCGACAGATAGAATAATTCGATTAGAAAAATGTATTTTGGTAAATAAAGTCTTCTGGTAATCGATACGAGTCGACACAGACGCGGCTTCATCGGCCGACGGTTAATAAATAATTCCGGGAAAGAATGCGCAAAGGCGAATAGATTGCTAGATCCAAAGAAATCCCCCGATAGATAAGACGGCATCGCATAAAGCGCGAGATTCAATGCTCCCATAGTTTCCGAAGACAGATTTCAGAAACAAAGGAAGCATAGTATATGGAAGTCCGATCATATCCGCAGCTTCGGAGGCAGTATGCGCTAAAATATTTCGCCCCGGGTTTTCTGGCGTCGTTATTCACCTTTACGACAGGCGTTCAGTTGCGCCGTAGCCAAGCTCCGCGCCGCTGCTCGCATTCCTCATATTTTGAGTAATATGTATGGGCAGCGGCGTAGCATAGCTACGCATTCCAAGGTGTCGCCCGGAGCTGGCGCTGGGGCGACGTTGCGCTAAACGTCGATGCCTGGACTACGAACGACAGCCACCGCTGCTTTTAGAGGACCCTGTCGGCCGGAGCTGCCGTGATTTCTGCCGCGTGATCGATGAACTCTTTCACTCGACGTGTTTTAGAACAGACGAAATGCGGACACGGATTCCTTGGCAATCCCGGCGACTTTTGAATTTCTGCACGAATTTTATTCTTCCCTTCGGATTCGTTGCAATTGATCGAGATAGAACTATTGTGTAGTCGAATCTGATCTGTAATGGAGTCGAATCTGACCCATATGGTAATGTCACGTGTCCCACATGTCATGATAAAATAATGCAGTAATATGGTGGGTTGCCTTTTATATTAATTCAATGTGTAGACTTTGTGTGCCGCAAAAAAAGATAGAAATTTTAATGATGGGAGAATTTCAGATATTATTACTATTAAATCAGAGTTAGGTAAAATTTTATTCGCATCATGCAGAAACAATAGAGATCAGCGAATAAAATTTTATTCGATACCATCGAAAGGAAATTCAATCAAATATTAATTTATAGTATAAGAAATATATCCGAAAACAAGAAGGTAGACAATTTGAAAATTTAAATGACTTAAAAATCAGTATTAAAGAGGAATGGAAAAATTTATCACAATCTTCAATCAAAGTACTGTATAAATCCTTACTAAAAAGGATGATAGAAGTAATTGAGAACCACGGAGGTTCCACACATTAGTAAACACAGGTACAGTTATATCATTTCCATATTTGTCTATTTTAAATTTATATAATATGGAATATTTTTCAGTTGTGCTATCATTTTGTCTGTATTCATTTTCGTATTTGTATTTTCACGCCGAGAATTCGTCGAAGAAAAGTCAATAAAAGTTATTTTTATATATTATTAAAAGGTAGTCTTTCTGTATCATTGGCACATTTTCTATACCATAATTATAACGCGAGAAATTAAAGATACCATGCGTGTGCTATCTTTTACTTCGCGAGTGTATATTATCTAGAATTTCATACGGTTTCATTGAATTGTCAAGAGCCGCCCCAAACTCGAAAGTGTCGATTAATTAACATTTTTCAAGACGTCCCGAACTTCCTCGAAACTCGTCCATCCCGTGCCGATAGACGACGGACTCGGGATTATCCGGTAATCGACCTCGGCCGCGTATTTTTCGAGTGGAAAAAGATGCCGGCAATAATCCCCACGTTTCCGTTCCGGTCGGGGCAGACGGCGAAACTTCGCCCGAAACGGGCATCAAGAACGGGCGCGGCCATTGTATTGAAATTGGAACCATCCAGATAATCCGAACTAACGCCGGCCGGGCTCGTCGAAAGTTTTTCGCTCGTTACAATGATCGTCTTTCTGTTCATATCCCGCCGAGGACGAAATTCCCCAAGCAAGATCGCAAATCCGCTTCGGATCCGAGGATCCTCTGTCAGTGAAGTTGAGAACGATTTGACGAAGAAACTCCTCCGAACTTCCACGGCCGCGGGAAACTGTATAATTCCCTTCGAATAGTCTTGGGTTCCGTTTAATCCGCTATAAATAAATATTTCTTTCCCCGGCTCCGCTGAAGCGCTTCCTTAACCTCCATCCATCCTTGATGATAATTTCACACTGTTTCAAGCTTCGGTGTACATTACTCTGCTGTTTTCAGGAAAATTCATCTCGGACTTTGCGAGCTTTATCATTTTTAACGTGAATTATATGTATTTATTGTTGTCAATGAAAGAACATATAAGGTAAAAATGTGATAATATTTGTTTTATGAGAAAGGCTTTAATTTGTTAATTTTTTAAATTAAGGGTTAATACTTCGAGTTGCGATCGGGCTACCTCAAAGAGCAATGTTATTTATTTAATAATTGGGAAGCGTTCTGCTAATTAAAATTGGAAAATTGTTGCGAGTATTTTTTAGAAATCTTTTGGCAAAAATTAATTATAAGTACGCATAATTATTAGGAATTGTGTTTATTACTTCATTATAATTCGTTGAAATTCTTGGGTTTTTAATGTACAGTAAAGGCTCCCTTATCTGCTAGTTTATTTTTGTAATATTCTGATACGAAATGATATTGTCTAAAAATATTATTCAAGCTCTTTAACCCTTAGCACTCGAGTGGCGCCTCTGAGGCGCCAATGAAAATCGTTATATCATTTCCAAAATAATTTTGACATTATTAAAGACCCTTCTATTTAAAAGATTGTTAATTTGTAATTGTCATATTCATAAATTGTACCAAGTGATATAAAATGGAAATATAGCTGGTTAAAACAGCTATTTTAGATCTAGGCTTAAAATGGCCTGGAGTGCAAAGGGTTAATAGACGACAACGTATCTAAATAATACAGTTATGTTGCAAATATTTTAAACCTAATGGGATCGGTGTTGTAAATAATTCGCAAGTCAATTATATACTGATCAAAATTCAGATCAATTCTTGAACGTTTATTACATAAATTAATGAAGATTTGCAATCGAATTCAGTACAATTAACAAAAGTATTTATAAAAACTGCGTATGGTATAATACGAGACGCAGAAGACACAGAAATGAATCGGAATAGTACGGTATAAGAAACGCGTTTGGGACGCGTAGATTGAGTAAAGACGCGACGATAGCGCGTACAGAGCGCGAACAGAAACGGAGCGCGACAAGGACGGACAATTGCAAGATGCACTTACGTAGTTGGCAGAAACACTTCTTCATTGTTGATTCTACCGTACTCGACTAAGTTCGCGGGAGGTTTCTGCGAACCTCTTGCATTTCATGCATACAGGAAAGGGGCCCTTCGGGGCTAATCCATTCCGCCGAATCGTCACGATCGAGGTACCGTGATCGCGACAACCCTCAAACTCGGAACATAGCACACGCATACACGCGAAACGCACATGGCATGCTCCCATAAGCCCAAGATTACAGGGCGCTGTCCCTAACAAATGTAATCATTAGATAATTATTTGAATATCAATTATCCAATTATAGATACAGGGTGTCGCAGGTTTTAATGTTTAAACTTTGTCAGTGTATTCTATGGTACAAAGTAAAAAAGAAATGCCATGTAAACATAGGTCATATAAAGCTTTATTAAGAAGTTATAACAAAAATTCAGAAGAGGAATATATATATTATACATTATCCATTATTTGGAGATTTATATTGCACAAATAAATGTTCATATAATAGAGTCTTCACTGTACATACATTTTCCAATTCGAATATTTTAGCAACATCAGGACCCGAATTTCACATGAATTTTCATGAAGTTCTATCGTCAACGTCCTTCCGTCAAGAATCGTTCTGTGTAGAGAGCATAACTGGGTATAGCTCTTACAGCACTTGAAAAGTATTTGAAGTTCGAACTACTTCAATAGGATCTATAAGTAGAACACCCCTTCAAATTCTCTCCTGCAAATTGACTATCGGCGATGATTTGTGTGTGAAATAGGGGTAAACTCTCGCAAGAGGGCTCGGAAGGGGGAGAACATTCTTCAATGAAATTAATTGAAATGTGAGTTACCCTGAATTCGGGGGTGCAGAATTTCTCTCATTAATTCACCTCTCATAAATTTGCTCGCGAGCGTGCGAAGAGAGCAATCTTCGCTGAAGAGAGTCTCGAACGCAAACATGAAAAGGGGACATAGTTTATGGTGATAGAACGTTCGAAGATGTCCACAATGTAGCTATAAAAAATCGACTGTTCTCGATTATTTAAGCGTGACTAATGTGCAGTAAATTCTCTCCGATAAATGTAAACAAATGTGGACAAAAATGGACAAAAATGGACAGTTTGGGAAGAGGAAGTGCAATTATTCGAGATTCGCGGCTTTTTATAGTTGCTGATTGTTAAAAATGACAAAAATAAGTAACGATGCTCGAATAATCGTATTTCCTCTTTCTAAATTGTCGATTTATATTTAGAAAAGCAATTGGAAAGAATTTACTGTATATTGTTTTATAACAATGACGAGATTAAATTTATTTAAACTTCCTCCGATTTTTATTACAATATATGCTTGAATTCAGAAGTTCAGATGAAAATTTCCGATAAAAACATTTTTATGATTTAATACTTACATTTATATATAATTACCTATATTTCTAAAAACAGAATCTGTACCTTGTTCGTTACGCTCTAAATACAATATGTAAATTGTTGAATCAAGCATCCTAAATTCATTTCAACGAGGCTATTATATTCAAAGAGTTTAATATGTTTACATTTTATTTATACTTATATTCGTATTTAATTATTTATATTTATATTTTATATTACGACGAGTTTATTATGTTTCAATTGTTGAAATTGCGAACTCTATATTAACAAACAAATTAATTTAGAATTTCTGTTCTGATAAGGTATCGTATGTCAGTTACTTTTTAAGCTCGGTAGATTTAGTATCAATATTACCTGAAGCAAGCGTAACTGTTCTTACGACACCATTAAATTCAGCAAAAGAATTTTGTAAATTCGAGGAAGAAAAACAGTTTCGGAAAATTTGGAAAAATTTCAGTTTTAAAGCACCCCTGTACAACTAAAGCCTGAGGCATCTTTTTTTCCCGCAAACGTCAGCCGACATACCGTAGTGAGGAACAGTAGATCGTGGCGTCGTGCTTCGAACAACAAATCAAAAGTGTCTCCATCACGACCGCCGGCATGGTGGAAGCAGTAGCAGTCCATTCGCCGAGCAATCGAACATTTTCGATCAAGCAGAACGTAGCCCCGAGGGGTAAAGAAACTAAGTGGAGCAGATCAAAGTTCCCGGAACCCGGTCCGATCTCGAAACGGTCCCAATCTCCTTTGGCGTCGTGATCGGGGTGTTCGCCGACGCGTTTTCCATCGTTCGAGTCCGGTTCAAAGTTGAAGACAGTGTTGGCTCGGGCCGAACAAGCGACGAATCGATCCCGAAATTCTACGGTGGTGGGGGATCGGGGGATGAACCGGAAATAAATTAAACGCGGTGGCCGGCCCGGTGGACCAGCTGGCTCCGTCCTCTGACAAAACGAAGCGGGCTGGCCAGTGCATCCGGGGCTTTCGGCTCGTCCCGATCGATCAACGCGACGACGTGCAGCTGGCCACCGAAGCCTACACGCTCTCCTCTCTCTCTCTCTCTCTCTCTCTCTCCCTCTCCCTCTTTCTCTCTCCGACTGCCTCTCTTGTTCTGGAATTTCTCTCCGTACCTGTGCGTACGCCACCAATATGTCCGCTTTTCGCGCGTTGTCTGCGACCCGTAATCTACGCTAACTGCCGGCGAGAGCAACTCGTTTCGAAAGCTTCGAAGAGACCCCGCGCGAACGGAAGTTGAACAATTCGCGAGTACCGCGAGCTCCGCGCAAGTCCTCGAACAAAAGATTTCGAGTTGCAAACGCAACCCAAGTCCGGTTGCCCTCCACCACCTTTTCAACTCTCCGCCGTAACGAGGACGACGCGGAAGTTTGCGCGCTTATGGCATCCACGAACTTGGAGAACGTGTAGCGGAACGGTGCTTTTAACTCTTGCTATGGGTTTGACGATTTTATGGCAACCTTAGCGAGAGCCATTCACATCCTTAGTAGGAATTGTTTGTAAAGTATGGACCTTCCTGGTAATTTTACACGAAAGGAACAATTCTCTTCCATGTATGTTACTGCCACTTCATTTTATTTCTCAAAAGTATATTTTTGAGAACTTTTGTTGCGCTTTTAAGTTGCAATTAATTTTGCATTAGCTTTGGGTTAGATCTAGGTTCCTTTCGGGTTAGGCGAGTGTTAGGTTCAGTTTATTCAAGTTTGCGACATTACGTTGAACGGCTTTTCTTTATACGAGTTACCATAGGAATTATTGATGTTATTAGTTTAGTATTTTAGTAATTATTAATTTAGTTAATTTTAGTATTATTAGTAATTATTGATATTATTATTATTATTATTAAACTATTATTATTAGTAGTAGTACTATTATTTACATCCTATTATTTACATTCTCAGGGATATTAACTCCACTCCTGAGGAGAAAATTCGAATATCTCAGAATATTACTGATTAATCTCTCCACAAAAATCAACCTTCGGCTATAATAATCAAGATCTAACAAAATACCAAATCGTGATATAAAATACATATAAAGTTTTTAGGACAATGATTTTGACAAGTTATTCCAAGTCATCAAAATCGGCGAAGTGCCTATTTTTCACTAAAACTACCGCGTTACTTAACTCAACTATTCGGATAACTATATTTTCTCACTGTATTACAGGTTTCATGATTTGTCGCGAAGATCCTGTTACTTAATGCGACTTTTAATCGCGCGTCTCACTTGCTATAATGCGTTTTTAATGCATTCGAAACGTTCTCGCGTTAACGCATTTTCCCGGCCGCACAATGGACAAAAGCACAAAAGGTGAAACTCAAAATGTCGCAGCGACAAAGGCACGCGGATTTTAATACTGGATGGTATGTTTGAAGTTCTTTCTATGGAATTAACGTCGATCCTCTTAGCGATCCTAATGGTTTCAAGTGGAAAATTGGAATATATAGTTTGCAACCCTGGATAGAAACGGACACGACACGTTGGCGCGCGCACAGACGCGGGATCGTGATCGCGCGAGCCGGATTGCAAATATTTGAGACGAGAAAATAAGAGTTGGACTTTTTGTGGACCCTCGTTCATTTACCGACCGAAATTGGATTGCTTCCGTGAAACCGATGTCTTTCTCGTAATTGTTTAAGCGAAAATGTTACTAGAGAATAGCGAAGTTGAACGAACGCGGGAGAACAGTCGCTGCTTTAAGTTGGTGAGAAAGAAATCCATTATTTTTACGCGAACTTCAAGACTTTATTTAACATGTTTCGGATTGTCCGATTTAGGTCAAATATGCATCGTCGGATGTTTAAGTAAATATATAAAACTGTAGATCCTTTTTCGAAAGCTGTTGATTTAATAAAAATATGCCCCGTTTGCGTTATTACACCTTTTTCAACGAGATCTCAATACAGAAATGCCTGTCTTAAACGAATTCTAATCTTTAGAATTAATAAACTCCGATATGGAATATTTCAGACTGTCTTCATTTATATACTATTTAGCCCGTGAAAACTGTTCTAAATGTTTAAATTAGTGAAAGTCGGTTGGCGAAAGATCTATATTTTATAAAATTTTATATTTCACTTCATTTAATTTCGCAATTGTTTTGTACGACGTATGCGAAGTTTTTATGGGATAAACAGTTTGTAAATGGAGACAGTCTGAAGAATTCCATACCACAGTTTATTGATCCGAGAAATCAGAATTTCTTGAAGACAGACATCTATGAATTAAACGCGCGTTGGGAAAAGTGTATTGAAATAAATGGGGTACATTTTGATTAAATCAATAGCTTTTGAAAAAAGATACGCAGTTTTATATACTCACTTAAAAGTCCGATAATTCATATGCACCAACCTAATACTTGGAAGAAATAGTGTCACTAAGTAATAATGCGATTTCCTGGGAAACCGCAACAAGAGACGTCGTCACAGTTTCCTTCCCCTGACACGTATATGTTACGCTTTGAGTTGTTTCATACATTTCGCGGCGTTGCTCACCGTTTGCTTTCACGTATTTCGATGTCTGCTGGAAAGAGATTCGATGCTTTCACCGTGAAAGTAGGAGAAGCCCAAGGTAACAGTCACCCAATGCCACGAAAACAATTCGAACATGAACTCCTCTACTTCCGGCATGCCAAGTAGCTCCGCCAACTGCCTGACAAGCCATCGGAATTCTACTTGCACATTACTCGGGCATCCGTGCCGTGGCAGTTGATCTTTTGACGTTAAAGCCACCGGAAAGAATAAAACTGTGCCGATGGTCGCAAAGGTATCCGGCTACGATGAAACTTTCCTGTGAAATTGCTCGTTGCCACTAGCCACGCTCGTAAAATCAGCGAGGTATTATGCTAAAGGCTCGGTACTTCGACGTAATGAAATAATCGCTCGTTCCATTATGGAGCAAGGAACCGAACCAACAAATAAAAGCGCCTTTCAATCGGGCGATCTAAGGTAAAATAACAATATTCGACGCGGGACAATACAATCGACCTTTGATTACATCCAAGAAATACATTCCAACCCTTAATCTACGTAATAATATTATTCAAGTTCGATTTTCAGGTCGCCTTTGTCTTCGAAAATTATGGCGTATCGATCGACTTATAATAACCACTGAAAGCATTATCTTTTTTCTGATAATGGTGGTACTTTCAGGGTGAAGAATATAATCCTTTATCGAATTTTAGTTAAGTGCTGCATTTCCTTTCAAGCGCTACTTATTTATTCGCGAATAGTCCTTTAGATGACACATCTTCTGCATTACAAAATCTGTTGTCCAATGCATATTTTGGAAGTGGCAAGAGGTGCAAAAATTGCGTGGACCACCCTGTATTTATCGAATAAGATATATTAAATTTTTTCCTTTATTTTGTTTATTTCTTACTTAAAGAATCAGTATGTTTTGTTCGATAAATTATTTCTATCCTAGAACTTCCAAGTCGGTTTAAAGAGTTTCCTATGGAACTTGTTGGACATTCAAATTACAAGCAGAAGGTTTAAGCCAGTTCTGTCCGACAGGAAGGTTCTCGCAGGATATACAAACATCGAAAAATTCGTACCCCGAATCCATTAACCCAATTATCTTTCCGCCCACCTTTCTTCCGCATCTCCAACAATTTACGAAACATTTCATTCGGAGATATTTCCCCGGTTTAATTCACGTACCGCGATAACCGTTTATGTTCCATGCATTATTCAAAAGCGAAAAAGGGCGCTGGAAGGGTCCCGGGCACGACGGGGCCGACCACGCGTGCCCGAAATTCTTGAATGCCACGTTTGGTACACTGAACCCGGTACACGACTGCGGGCTATCAGTACCATCAATTTCCGAAACGGATCACTTTTTCGAGCAATACTGTCGGCAATTGGTCCGTTATCTGCGCGTAACAACCTAACCCGCCGCCGATTAGACAAACGAGCGCAATATAGCCCGGTACATCGACAAATCGCAGCTTTTCCGGGGGCGGTAACGTGGCCGGGGGTTGGCGCAGTTCTGTGTGCCATTTCTGCGGACCCTATACCTTTGCGCCCCGTTATCGTTCGTGGATCTCCGTGGCAAAATTCAGCCGTTCTCGGGAGAATTGGCCGCGCGAATTTTAGACCCACAAATATCCGCCGCTGCGTACAAAACGGACGGTCATCCATGCGTCCGGTCACGTGATCTACATTTTTGCCGCAAACGTTACCGCGCAGTGCTGCGGCGAAATAAACTTAATCGTTCTTAGCGCGTGCAGCCTTACGTTGTCTTCGTAGCGAAATGCGTTCGAAGTTATGGCTTTGGCGGTGACAAAAAGTTTCGACGAAAATTCAAATTGCTACAAATGGCAAAAAGAGAGTAAAAAGTATGTTTTAACTTTTTAACTTCAGTGAATGAATCAATTAGAAATATTGCCTTTTGCAGATATGGACAACTCAAATTCATGCTGGAATATCCATCGGAACCGAAACAGTTCTCGCTACTTCGGTAGACTTGGTGTTCCAATATTCTCGTGACCGACTGTAGATGGCATCTTGTTGTGCAGAACTTTCTCTTTGAACTCGCCGTTCTTTAATTTGCAGATCTCGGAATCGCCACACGCTTCTTGCCCCGTTAAAATATGTTCCTGAAAGTTTGCTTGCTCTGGATGCACAATGCACGATCTGTATTTGCAGGCGGTATGTTTCGAATCCGCCACAAAGCCGGCGAGAAAGTTCGCGTGGCGAATCTTTTAACGAGTTCGCGAAGCTCCGCATTCTTCCGGGGATTCTAATTAAAATCTACGCCGGTTTTTAATTTGCCCTCGCTACGTCGCCGCGCGAGCTTGCGCCTCTCTCTCTCTCTTTTTTCTCGTTCTCTTTCTTGCCGCGATTCATCCGGGGACAAACTTCCGAGCAATTAAAGAAATTCCCAAATATATGCAGGAAGTTCGCCGGGACCGTAATGGATGCGAAACGACTCGTAAAAGAAATGTCCGGCATTATGAAGGGGATTGGGGAGAGCGAACGCCAGTTTCACGCCAGTTTCGGGGCGGAAATTGGGAATTAGCGATGGCGGGCCGAATCCGCGGCCGACGAGGACGAGCTCGGCCCGTGTCCTCGACACGTCTGTTCCGCTATTAGTGGGGCAGGACCTAATTGTTTCCGTGTGGCTATTACGAGCAAACCAATTAAGAAACGTCCCCATAAACGTCCGACGCATCGCGGACACCTAATAATGATTGTCCCGGGACGCTATAGGAATGTGCTCCCGGTTAAACATTATTCGAATCAAAGTTTTATTTTACTCTATTATTACTCTATTATCATCCTTTAGTTAAAGCTTGTCTAAAGCAATGTTCTTTAACCCGGCAGCCGTTTCTGACGAGTATACTCGTCATGAAACAGAATGTTGCCATTTCTAGCGTGTCGAGTATACTTGTCAAAAATAGCTAAGTGGTTAAGAAGATACGCTTTAACCCCTTGCCGTACTTTGACGAGTCTGACTCGTGATTACGACTTCTAACAATAACCTGTTAATTATGAATGTTATTTCGTCCTTTTAAGTCGCAATAAAATTCTGTCTTTTTGCCACTAATATTTAAGCGCTGAAGTAATTCTAACCACACTATAAATATTAATTTTATTTCTTCTCCAAGAAATTATTCCAATCGAAAATTATTTAATCATTGTAACTGCGAAGACAAAAGTACTGCAAAAGGTTAACATACTTTATTAACCTTTCATGCTGCGTTGATTAGCACTTATTTGTTCTTAATATTTTCCCTAATAGGAACAAACAATTTTTGTTTCTTCTGTTATTTCTATTTACGTTCATTTTTAAACTTTGAGAAAAGAAGAATTAATTTTGATTTCGTTTTCAAAGAAATTAATAATATTCATATTTAGTAGAACTTGCATGAAATCTTTGTCACGAATCTGACTCGTTATTATAGTGTAAGGGGTTAAATTACGTATTTATTAAAAGCGTTGTATCTAAACGAAATATGACGAAAACTGAATGTATATAATATAATTACATGTCAGGCTCAAAATGTCACTCGCAATCGACACACATTACAATTTTTATACCAATCTTATCCAGTTAAATTACTGCTTCAATTTTTTTTAAATTTTCCTTAGATTTCGAGTAGATTGATTTTAACAGAAAATAAAAGTTTTCAGTTTCATACAAGTTTCAGTACTGTTCTGTTATTTTTCTCAAATAAAATGAAAAATTTGTACGAAAACTTAATTGGCAAACGCAGTTAAATCGTGGCAACGTTTTCACCAGATATTATAAATGCGGATCATAAAAACTACTACAAAAGCTGTGCAATTCGGTAGAGGACCGAGTTTTGCGAATATGTCGTTATTCAATATACGTTAATTGCTTGTGCGTGCAATTGTCCTGTACATTTGTCAACGTTCTATTTTTATGTATTTTTCGTGTTATTTTCGAATATCGCGGCCACGCTCGATTGAATCATTGTTTCAACAAAGTTGTTTGCAGCTCGTTGGAATATCTCTACGAAAATATTCCGGAAATACTATAAACCGTGGCTGAAGATTTCGGAGAGATCTCGAAAGAGTTAGCTTACGAAAGAAGAAAGAAATTAGAACGAAGTTTCCGCCATATAAATTGCAGATTCAGCCCGTTGATTCTACTTCATTCAGCTCGTTCCATTCAAAATGTGAAACGCCTATGTATATGACTGAAAACACGTTATCGTTTCGCTGTAATAGCACCGAGTCCCGATGTTACCGCATGAACGGAGCATATTGAATAGTAACAAGTTCCACGTCGAACAAAAGTTGCATTTCCGAATCTGCAATTCGCGGATTCGCATTTTGCATCGCCACCGCACGAATTTCTACGGTTTCGATCGCGAAGAAGTTTACGGGGCTGGCTCCCCGAGGCGTGTTTTCCCGTTAAAATGGCGTCGCCGCCGTGGGCAGAGATCGTTAATTTACGTAAAACGTCGGGTGAAGTCTGCCTGAGCCGGACGGGATTAGCGAATCAACCTAAAGCCTGGAAACGACGGCTCGATCGCGGCTTTTGAGAGGCATCGACTGTGATGTCTTCGATTTACCAATCCCGGGCAGCATATACGTGGTGTCTCGGTTAACTGGGACACCTTTCGATGTGCCTGACATTCGAATTTACAAAAATTAGATCATTTCATCAATTAGCAAATTATACTAAATACTCGGCAAAAGACACTATACATATACAAATGTCTGTCATACAAATGTTAGTTCTATTAATTATATATGAATTATAGATTACACATCTTCACGCAAAATAAAAAAATTTCTGCGTTTCTTGAAAGAATAAAAAATTACTGAACTCACTCTATCGATGATGTAAACCTTTACCTCGAGTATAAAATTTACAAATTCTTTCTTAGTTTATTTTTCAAAACAAAATTTTACATTAAAACGCGATCATAAAATCACCTTCTCTCGACTATTTTTCAAAATTCATTTTTATTTCAAAGTGAATTTTACTCTGGCATCTAAAATACAAAAGAATTAAAATCCGCTTGCGATGATAATTTCTAATTTACCAGTTTCTAGATGTTTGTTAGCTGTCAATATCTGCATTAATTTTTAATTAAAAGCAACAGTAGCGTGCTTTGTCTCTTGTTATTACTTTTACAGTTCGCTTTGGGTGTCATACACCCCGCATGACTTGTACGTCAACTTAACTAATGCGCCTGGACCAGTATTAATTAATTTTATTTTTTAGAAATTTTAAGCGGTGATATTCAACACAGAAGTGTAACGAGCTTTTTGAGACCATTTAGAACGTGTAATGAAGTCATTCCCTCCTCTGGCGAGTTGAGAATTAGCGAATGTTTTTAGGTGTCTCTGTTTATCAAATTTTACGAGAACACCTAGCTCGGTGTTTACCGGTGTAAATGTCCTGCTGGTGATTCATGGACGGCACTGTATATTCAGTTGACCCTGCCGATAAATCCGTTCTTCTTGTCGTGTTTGTTCAGGAGGAAACAGCCCGGCGTAGCTGGGCTGTGAACTCCTTTCTCTCCCGGGCCTCGAGCATCCGATGGACACGAATCCTCGAATATTTCGAATCGTCGTCCCTCTATATTCTATCCGGTTTGAAATGTTTGTGCGCACCATTCTGGGGGGGCTCATCGATTCGACACTACACACCGCCGCACGGATGTTTAGACTGCTGTCCGATGCTAATCGAATACGACACGGCCGCAAGTGTATCGCGAATCTTCCTTGGAAATGTTGTGTAAATACATTATTTAGCCTGGTCAAAATCAAGCTTTGAATTAAATAGAGTGTTTTGTAATCTAATGTTTAAATTAATATAATGCAGCGATGGCTCTATTAACCCTTAACTGGTACAATAATTATAACTTGTACTATAAATACAAGGGTGAATAAAATTTTGATTAAATCTAGTTCTAGATAAACGACCCATCGTATTGTATTCGTAACTAGAGTATGACATAATAAAAGCATGGAAAATGAAACTTTTACTGTGACATAAAATATAAATAGAATGTTGAGACTACTCGTTGATACCTAACATACCAGTTAAGGCATATATGTATAAATTGAACAAAATCCGATAGTACATTATCACGAGTATATTACGTGCATCAGAGTGTAAAAATGTACGCACGCAAAAATGTAGTCCATAGATCAAAATTGATGACACAAATTGTTTTGTGTAAATTATTCACGGTAAAATTGTTCGTTGGAACACCTGGAAAATGGTTCGCGAGTGTATAAGAAATAATATAGACGCTCGTTTAATATCTCGTCGTGAATCTTAACAAACGTCGACGAGGAGGTCGATAAAATCGAAGCAACCCCGGCTTCAGACTTTGTCACGTCGTTTCAGCCCCCTCACCACTTAACGTCAGCGTTCATTTGTCGGCGACGAGTGGCAGCGTCGACTTAACGACCGATCAAAGTTACATCAGGTTTGCTTGACTGGAATCTTGACCGAGAAATTTCACTTTGTTGGTCGGCCCTGTGTACGTGTTACTTCGCTGACAGGGTCGAATCAAAGGGTCTTAATTCGGACGTCGATCAGAATCCTGAGAACGACTACTATTTTGTCAAATTGATTGACATTAGTACAGCAACACGATTAATTACATATCATATTATTACATTCAATTACATTCTGATGTCTTAACATATTAAATTATAAAATCCTCCCATCGGCAATTGATTCGCTTAAAAATAATAGCACGCGAAAGAACGTGTTCCGAATGAGATTTTTCCAATTCTCGAAACGTATACGCGCCATAATTGCATAAAGATCCGGAATCTAGTTGCATAATATGTTTTCGATATTATCGATTGTATGCTAAATTGTTATTGCTATTGTAACGCCAGCCACGCAAATTCTCGCAATGAATGTATTAATCCAGCAGCGCAAACAACAATACCATTAACTCACCGATGTAATTAGCTATTGCTATGACAAATTCGTCATCAGTAAACACAAACATTAGGGCGCGCGATTGCTGCGAGTAATTATTAATCAGCTTCATAAAGCAAAGTAAGATATAAATTCAATATTTTACCAATCAGAGCTTTTTTGATAGTTACATTCTTTTCATGTGATAATCTCGATCGAAATTATCAGGTTATATTATTGACTGTGATTTGTAGACGACGAAAATTTCTAGTCCCGTTCAATAATGCAATATAAAGTTTTTAACTGTAACTAATAGATTTATAAAAATTGTAATGCCGTTCGTAATGAATGAAACGATCCACAGAACATATAATGCATTCAGTACTTGTGAAAAGTGTTCCAAATTGATGAAAATAAAATGGACGAGTCCTGAAAAAGTTTAACGCTATCTCTACAAAGTACGGAAAGTTACTGACGCATATTACTTTATAAAAATGACAATATTGAATCTGCTAGGAGTTTTCGTCACTTTGATTATAATATACAATCGAATTAAAATATCCATTCAATAATCTCTTGACAATTATAACAATTAAAAAAAAAAATATGATGCCGGTCTTTTTAAACAATACAGCAGGCTTAGAGTTTAACCCTTTGCACTCGAGCGGCGACTCTGCGGCGCCATTAAAATTGTTACAACACGTTCCAAAATTATTTTTATAAATATCACCGAAGCATAGATTGAAAAAATTGTTGAAAGTGTAACCGTTATATAAGTCACGAGACTCAATTTCACACGCATTGAATAAATTTTGTTATATAAAATGGAAGTACTAAAAGCCTGAAAAACTATTTTAGATTTGCAGTTGAAACGGCTTCGAGTGCAAAGGGTTAATATGTCACGTGTACTGTGTCAACGATGCAGCAACTCTAATGTTGCACAAAGATCCGCAGTCAGGTAGTTATGAAGTCCGCGATCAGATTCCACACGGTCATAAAACAAACTTCGAAAGTTGTCGTGGAGTAATAACAGGCGTTTCCGAGCATACAATAGGCTCCCATTCATCACGAATTCCTATAACGCATCAAAAATGTTGCGACCCCAGTTTTCATGAAACACGATTTCACGTACAACACGCTCCACAATAAAATAAAAAGATACAAGTAAAACGAAGAGCTGTATGAACAAGGATTAACAATACACATTAACCAGTTAACTGTGGCGATCATTGCTTGCATTTCACAAAATAGATACTACAAAATAGGTTTATGTTATTTTATCGGAACATTATAAACAGATATTCAATAGTAAAAACATAGAAATTCAATAGCATAAACTTAACATAATTATATAATTTTTGTTAATTTCGGGCTACGACTCACAGAGAAAAACGTAAATCTCGACGCCGGCGTCAACGTGTTAATAAAGACAGCTTATCTCGTCGATTGGCATTACTCGCAGATAAATGAACGAAGTACTATCGCGCTGCATGGCACAATGTAACATATATGTTAAAAAACCCCTGGCACTGAAACGGTTAAAAGATCTTTTCAAGATCACGTCACATTAAATAAAGATCGTAAACATTCGCGAGAACTATGCACCGATCCGTAGAAAACCGCCCGACAATCAGCCGGGCTCGAAAAGCTCCTTTGTCGCGTGTCCGAAAATGGTAACTCGTCACAAGTCGCGCGACTCGCAACGCGTCCGACGCACACTCGGACCGTCGCGCCGCGTCGTCGATGCGGACGACGTCGTCGACAGCGCGACGTTACGTTAAACGTGGAACTGCGACTGCAACTGCGACCTACGAAGCCCCGCGTAATTCACATGGACGTTAACTCTCTCTCTCTGTCTCTCTCTCCGTTTGGCCCCGGTGCGTTGGCGACCGTGTAACGTTTGAACAACAGCGAGGGAAACGGTCGTGATGCAAAATGATTCGCTCGTTAGTGTAACGCGGGGCCAAAGCCAAGGATATCCGTAATATTTGAATGGGTCGACGGCGATGGCGGCGATCTCGTTACCGCGAGATTACTGCCAATATTACGAATGTCCACATTACCGTAACGCTCTCACGGCTCGCTCTCTCTGATTCGGTCTTACTAATTGTTACGCGTGACGCAATTCTACGCGCTGTGTTCCGCATGCAGTTGCCAGCTTGCGGTAGAATCCTGGGAGATTACCGTAAACCCTGGACAGTTAGCCCCCCCCCCCCCCCCCCCCCCCCCACCCTCTTCTCCGACCCCCTCTGGCACGCCTTGTTTCAACACCGATCATTCGATGCAATTATACACGGCCATTCTCAATTCCACCTTTCCCCATTTACCTTCCCCCTACTTCCCGCTATCGACACAATCATTCTCCGTTTTACTCAATTTCCCGTCGGCGATATTAACCCCTTGCCGTACCATTTTCTTCATGATGGTTACAATAGTAAGCACCTTTTCGATTGCAATAATTTCTTAGAAGTAAAAGTAAATTTATATTTATTCTATGTCTATATTTACTGGAACGATTGAATGTTGATTACAAGAGGACAACATTTTATAATAACTTAAGAGAACGGAATAACAGTTTTTAACAATATCTGACTCGTTAAAGTACGGCAAGGGGTTAATCTTTTCCCTTCCGCGATTGCCGATCTCTTTTGCCCCATCTGTATTCAAAACTCATGTCTGAAGTTCATACACGTAATTTGCGATTCGTTTTCCTCTATTTTCCTCTCCATTTTTCTCGCCTAATTATGCTTTTTTATATTTTTTAATAACGATAATGTTTAGTCTCCGACTCTTACAGAGAATTTTATAATACCGAGTACACGAGACAGTGATAGAATTATAGGATAGTAATAACAATGAGATAATAATGCATGGATATAGAATGAAAAAATCGGTACTAATATAAGAACTAGGTAGCAAGGGTAGCAGTAATATCAATAACATTAACAATAATAACAAGAATAATAAGAATAAGATCAAGAATTAAGGGTCGTTGATTACTATCAATAATAATAACAAGAATAAGATCAAGAATTAAGGGCGGTTAAGAATAATAGTGATGGTAGAGTATTGAAATAAAGTTGAAAGAGTTACAATTGTTACTTTGAGTCTACGTACTGTTATTATGACAT
>NC_135775.1:9036131-9095523 GCF_028453695.1 Augochlora pura
TAAAGAAACTACTTCACCGTTTAATTCTTGCTTCTATAAGTTAATTTATTAGAAAGTAGAATGACGTGAAGATCCTGGCAATGTTAACGCTGAATTATTGGTATGGAGATACGCGCAGTAGGACAGAAATCCACAGAGCAGGAACGTTTGCGCGGAACGTTCTCCGCCCGCGTTCTTCTTATTTCGATCGTAATTCTGTCGGTCCTCCGAGCGTGAAACTGAAAAGTTCGACTGTACGAGGGTGTCGTTCGATTCGATTTCAATGCATTCGGATCTGTCAGGGGTTAGGGAAGAGAACCGAAGGTCAACCGCCGTGACGCGACGCCGAGCGTCACTTTGACACGACCAACAGGTGCCGTGACAACAGGATTTTTTTCCTTCCCTCGATTTTTATCGCGCGATTTCGAGGATGTTCACCACTTCGGTATTTACTTTTCGCCACCGTGTGATAAGATTCCTTTCCAGGCTCTCTCAAAAACGTGCGAAACATGCTTTTCTTCCGGGCCCTTTTTTCGGAAAAATATGGAATCGATCCTTTCACTGTAAAGTTTTTTAGCTTCGACTTTATGCAAGTTTTCCTTTTATTATACACTTCGTATTGCACCCAAATTTTCTATTACAGCAAACGATACCGTAAATTAACTGATTGAATATAATTTATAGAATAAAATAAAAAAAATTAACTAGGTTCCTAATTACCTTGCCTAATGAAACAAATTTTTTTTAGAATATTGGGAGGGTTGATGATCGTAATATTAGGGATTAAAGAATACGTATCAAGCCTTGGCGCATTTGAAATGACACAATTCGCCATATTATTTTAAATAATAAATATTATAACAAATAATAAGTATTAGTCTTTTAACTTATAATTTTAAAAGGATTTATGGTAAATTCTCTTCAGGATGAAATTTTTCCTGAGAGTTTTGTTTAAAGTAAATTACTGTAAAGATTTCTTAAAACAAAATACGAAACGAATTATTTTAAATATTTATGTCACATTTCCACTTTAAATAATATTTGTGCCGTTACACACAATGTGACGATGATTATTAAACTGTATTTCATGTGTCTATAGTAAAGATAAATGAAGAGTATACGAAACAGTAAAAGCATTCGCAGTCCATTTTTCGAACTAACAATTAAGTACATTCTTACTTTGAAAATCATATCGCAGGTGATAAGCATGTATTAAGATTATTGTTTATTCTAAGATGATTCTCTAAACCGTAAAAAAAAACAATGGAACGCGTCTAATAGATTAAATCTATGATCAATTCCCCACGATGAAATACTTTCAACCCTTCCGGAGGGCTAGTGTTCAGCCGTGAAAGCCTCTTAAAATTTCATTGCGCACACTTTTCCGCGTGCCGCGGTATTCACGCTCGTTCGTTCGCCTTCCAGTGGTCTCTTTTGTTCCATTTTCCCATCCGACGGGGGAACGGCTCGCATTCGCCGGGATTACGTACCGCGAAACTGCCCCTTATACGACTCCGCCGGCGGGGGTGGCGTTCATGGTGTGTTACGGCCGCCTCCTTAGCGATGGTGGAACTGGTTCGGTAATCCGGTTACAAAACCGTAGCTCGATCTTCGCGGATAAATGGATTTGCAAGGAAATTAAGTGCACGGCGGTCTTGCGCGGCCCGTTCCGCGTTGTTCCGAAGTTTCGCCGATTTTGGGACCGGCGGAAAGGACTGATAAGACGCGTTATTGGTAATCTTAAAAGACGGGGTTCTAGCCTGTCGCGGAACGATGATTCAGAACCGAGAACTTCGAACAGTTACTTGCTAGTTTCATGGTGAAGAGCTATTGAATCGTCAAGTAGTTCAAATATTTATTTTTATGTTTATCGATTTGATAGGAAATTATCTATTTTCTTAGAGTATACTTAATTATATAACGTAATATAATAAAATGTAATACATTTTCTAAGATACGTTGTCTAATACATATTAAAGAAATCAAGCGACGTCAATCACCTTCCATTTATTATCTTCATCTCTATATCAAAAATTAGTCCTCGAAAAAAATCCTCGAAAATGTACTTTGCTTGAATATCATTTATTCATAATTACGTAAATGAAAATTTTCCATTCATTGATATCAGGTGGTAGTTCTAAATTTCTTCAGTTTTTAATAACATTCAGGAATTTCTGCCATTAGCTCTCGAATAAAACGAATACGTTTTACATAAATGTAGAAAAGCAATCGAGTCTGAAACTTTACGATCTCAAATTCCTACATAGTACAATTTGCTTCGACTACGAGATCTGCTTGCGAATGTATTTCCGGCTTTCGAGGATATAAAATATTTTATCTGAAACGTCCGCGAAATATATATTATATACATATATATATATATGTTCTTATAAGAAAAAATTTCAAAGGGGCTATAATTCCTTTATAATCGTGAGCGTCGGGTTAAAATTCAGTTCCTATGCAGCAAGTCCGACCTGTAACAGTATCGGGCGCTCTAATTTGCATGTTCTCGTTCTTTCATGTTCCCGGCGAGCGTCCGTGGTTTTACACGTGATCGAAAATCGATACCGAGCCACGATTGTCCCGCAATTTGGTATCGCAGCGCGGAAAGTATGCATAATTGCTACTTCCGATCGCGGCGCACGCGAACCTCTTTTGCCGCATTATATTTCAATTAATGCCGTTTCTTCGGAGTGTCTCTCTTTTCCATCCCTAATCGATCGTTCTTGCGCCACTCGAACTGCAATTAATACAATTTGTCGATAGAGACGAGACGTAAATCGGTAACGACCACTTTAAAAAGCTGACTTTTCAATTATTAACGATCCGGCGCACGGCAATTATGTCGCGAGAAATTCCTGATCGAGATGCGGTCAATGACGAGTCGTATCCTCGTTTGGAAAAATCAAGGGAATGTCCTTTTGTGTTAACGAACTTGACCTGTCTGACGGCGTTAGCTGATTAACAATAAACGTATCGAACGCTAAAAATGACTGGTTTTGTATCAGCTTATAGAAATTGTAAGATTGCAATTATTTAAACTTTGTGTTCCCTTTATTACAATATATGTTTGGATAAAGAAGTTTAGTTAATTATTTTCCATAAAAGTGTCATTGCCATTTCAGTAAACCTATAATAGAAAATTGAAAATCTGTCGTTATTTAAACTCAGTGCACCCTTTATTATAATATATGCTTAAATAAAGAAGTTTAGTAAATCATTTTCTATAAAAGTGTCACTGCCATTTCAGTAAATCTATAATAGAAGATTGAAAATCGGTCGTTATTTAAACTCAGTGCACCCTTTATTATAAGATATGCTTGAATAGAGAAGTTTAGTTAATTATTTTCCATAAAAGCGTCATTACCATCTCATTAAACCTAAAATAGAAAAATAAAACATAACGTTGACTAAACCTAAAATAGAAAATTGAAAACCGGTCGTTTTACCGACGACGGTAAGTTTATTGACAAAAGGAGTTGGTGCTTGGAGATACGGATATGCATACATGTGAATCACTTAGCATTTCCGTGATATATTAACTTAATTCCTTTCAGAAGACAACTTTCACGCATACCGAACTAGAAACTCATATGCCCGTTTAATCCTGATGCATTATTGACTCAACTATTCTCGAACTATCCCCTAAACTATGATAAACTGGGTCGAGGCTGAGATTGCTTCAAGGAAATTACAAGAAATTACATTAATGTTTACCAATAATTAAATTACCGCGTCAAAGAAAAGCATCGCTGCCTTTTGAATAAAACTACGGAGCAAGAAACCTCCATTAAAGAAACCTCCATTAAAGGAACCTCCCCCAGTGAAGTAAAAAGGGATTGTCCTATGCTTCTCATATTCATCCTGAACAATACTTCCTGGCGAACTTTTACTTTATAAGAGATACTTTTACATTGAATTCGTTTTTCCTTCCACTGAAAAGTAAGTGCATGGTATGCTGTTATTCAATTTCTTTGCGGACGCGTTCATTTTTATAATTAACCTGTTAATTAGGTGTTTTATAATTGACGTGATAATAGTTTGTTACGAATGAACGTTGTTTTGTTCCTTTAAGTTCGACTAGAATTCTGTTCCTTCGCCGTTAGTATTTAAATATTAAGATCTTTCGCTAGGTAGAGACACCGTTACTTTATGATTCGGATAAGTAAATAAAATATATAATTGGGTATATAATAAATATTGTATTATATTTCTCTGCGTTTTAATAATTAGTCTACATGGAAAGCTTAAAAGAAATCTACTACACGAAGCCATTTACATAATTGTATACAGCAAAGATGACTTGGAGGTTAAATGTCTAATTAATTAAGACACACGGTATATAAAAATTTTATTTTTCTTCTAAGAAATTATTACAATCGACAAAATTCTAGTCATTATAATCGCAAAGAAAGTAGTACGGTAATAGGTTAATATTTGCTTTATGCACAACGAGTTATGAACAAAAATTAATATTGTCTATATTCCTTGTTAGAAAGAGGACGCTTAGAAGTGTTTTCCTTCCTTCGATTATTATAGCAGATAGAAAGAAATGTGTCGATACTCGTCTCTCCTTTTATTTTATCTCCTCTGTCAAATTGCGCCCAATTCTGTTTCTGCACAGCATTTCTTTATACAATTTTTATTTCACACGTACTAGAGAGACAGATTCCGTTTCCTCTTTACAAGATTTTATTTACTTTAGCACAGACAAAAAAGGTCATTAGACATAAATTTTAAGAACAATTACTTTCTTTTTCTGTACGGATCCATTTATTTGAGCTTTCGCGAAGATTTCAAGGATACGGAATCAAACCCCTTATTTTCCTACGTATGCACATGATCGCTTTGTCTGCGCGGTTTTTTTCTGGAACGTATCCGGCGTGAAAAAAGGGGAATTCTACGCACAAGCCGCCGTCTTTGTCATAAATATACAAAATCCGCGAGCACTGTTACGATCGGCAGACGTTCCACCGGAATACCGTTCGGCGAATCTGGAACGAGGTTGCAGCATGAAAAATCAACAAAACCGGGCAACAGAAAGCCCGAAAAACGATTCCGTTTGTCGAAAAAAATCCTAACGACGGACGATCGGTCCGAATGATCAAATACTTTGGAGCGGAGGCAGCAGCGTTAAACAAGCCCCGCGCGGGCGTAGCGCGGAAAACTAACATTGACGCGAATTGCCGGCGACGCGAATAGCCAGAAATGATTCATAGCTGGAACAGCATGTCGAACCTAATCCGGGGCATTCGAAAACTGCACGCAGAGCCCGTAGAATCCCCGATTGTCGGGAGGCGACGCGGCGCTCTCAATTTCGCGGAAAATTCTTGCCACGACGAGAGGAGGAGGCAGGGGTGGCCGGGGAAGCCCGGCGCATACGCGGGGGAGGAGTGTTTTCTCGTAGTCGACGGGATCCCTCGAATTGTCTCGTCGCGGGACAACATACCAGATACGTAGAGCACGGATGCCGTCGGATGCTCTGTAATAGAACAGTATGTATTCGACACGTGATCGTAAGTGTACAGCCGCTGCAGCGGCCACGAAATATCAGGGCGGGGGTGGTCGGTTGATCGATATTCCCGGGTACAGTCAGCTCGGCAAGCATCCCGCGTCCATCGTCGTCCTCGAGACCTCGCTACAGCCTCTCTCTCTCTCTCTCCTTCTCTCTCCGTCTCTCTGTCTCCCTCTCGCTTTCCGTCTCTTTCTCTCGCCGATCCCGCTCGTCCCCCAGTCAATTCCCCAATAATCCGTTCCGAACGACGTGTCGAACCCGACAAAAACTGCTGGCCGAATCTACATCGACCCGAATTACCTTCGTCGGATCATCGGGAATTACGATCCGGAGACGTGTTTTAACGTAATGGAATCATCCGCGGGATAATGGCTTCTCCCCAGCCGTGAATCCTTTCGGTGCTTAACTACCGAGAGATCAACCGGGTGCGGACGATTATACTTCCGGCGATCTCTGATTGGACCATTCGATCGCGTAACGGGGACGCCGCTCGGCTTTTGAGGTCTTGATGGTTTCCCGATGAGCACCGTGTCTTCGGGTACCCCTTTCTTTCGTTATCTCGGATGCCGCTGGCGAAAAACACCGGAATTTTTCTGCGACGGTGCCTCTCTCGTCTTTCAAATAGAAATACCGATATGCTCTACGACAATGCCTAGAGAATTTCGTGCACTTACGACGAGTGCGATCTTTTGTAGCCCGCGGATGTCGAAATCCTTTTTTTCTTTTTTTTTTTCTTTTCGTTATTCCGTTTATTAAGTGTTCGGGTTCTGTGTTAGTTCTATGCGAGATATAGAATTTGAATACGCAAACGAGCTACAATGGAACTTCCGTTGCATGAACTCCGTTTATTGGAACAAAATTTTAGGCGGTGCCCGATGTAGTCAACGTTTGCTAAACTTCCATTGTCTGAACTACTATCGTGAAGTTATCCCAATTATGTGAACACCTAGGTATTGCGAACTAGGAAATGAATTAAATGTTTGGTTAAATCCATTTATCTGAACGCGAACTACGGTTGTTTGAACTTTAACCGGTTGTATGAACTGGTTGTCTCCCGCTGAGTTCATATAAACAAAGTTCTACGGTAATTCGATGATATTATTCAATATTATAATTCAAATCTATAGTAATACAGTTCAACGATGAATAAACTCTGCTTAGTTATTTCTCTATTGTTACACTTGCATTAATAATAAAATTACGAACACAATTGTAGTTTTTCTAAGATCGTGTACGAAACTAAAAATTCATTTCATTTTCTACTAATAGTAATAAAATAATTTCTCAGAGTTACTGTATTATACTATCAGATTTAAATCTTATTAACTCGCGTAATAATTTTGTTAGATCATATTAAAAATATAGATCGATCTAATTGACCAAATTAAGTATTTAATCTGTCCCCCAAAGATTTCAACCGTGGACGATTATTAAATAAAAATCTCGCAGTCACTAATCAATCTACAGTTCGGAAGCCCGAATATTGTAATTCCTTTTTTGCAGATGGCAGAACTACCTCGTGCAGAATTACCGTGCACTTCTCCTGTCTGAAAACGCGTTGAAAAAACGTCGATTGACAACCGCAGCGTGGCAATTAGCGTGCGAGAGGTAACGTCAGAAAGCAGGAAAACAGACGAGAACCGAACGGTTCGTTACGCCTCTCTGTAAGATGGCGTCGAGGATCGGCGGATCCGCTATAAAACTCGAGCGCGAGCTACAAAATTTTGTTACCGGCCTCGACGCTCCCGGGGTATTCCCGCTCGTGCCATTTCGCTAAACGCCGGCGAAGGGTCGAGTGGCCCGCGAAGGGCCGTGTGCCGTGCATCCCCAGTTTCCGTATATGCAGAAAAAACCGGTCGATCGCGTGTGGACGGTCGTTGTTCTCGTGTGTGGGCCACGAGTGCCAACGGGTTTGAGAGGCAGTCACGAAGAGGGACGAGCCAGCCAGCCAGCCAGCAGTCCTGCCGTTGCTGCTGACTAGCGGATGCATAGTCTCCAACATATGCTCGATTCCGAGGTCAAGATGCCACCCTCGACACGATACGGTGGCTGAAGCCCGTCGAGTGACTCCATTCCCCTAACCGGCGAACATCGAGGGTGTAATAACTGGCGCGCGCTTCCGGTCGCGGAAGTGGCCAATTTTCGTACGCCGCTGTCATCGTCCTCGTCGTCGTCGTCGCCATCGTCGTCTAGATACCCAATTTTTTTGTTGCGCAACGCCGTGCTTATGCCGGCGAATATGAAGTGCCGGTGTCCTTGAGAATCGAGGACTTGGCCGGAATCCGCGGATCTTTTTTATTTGCGAGACTCGGAACAAGGGAGTCACTCGTAATTTCGATACTTCGGTCGGTGCATTGTTTTAGTCATTTTTCTCGCTCTCCGATGACTGTTGCGGAGCCAATTACTGTGCCCTGTTAACAGCCTTTAGGAGTTTTTGCTATTAAATACTACTTTAGCGATTTAATGACATTTTTTGAGGACAGTAAGTGGCTCCTCTATGGTTGTGCATTTCTGATAGATAACAATTGTTATGTCTGGTCTTGTGTTTCGCGAAACTCGGTTAGTTTGACCAGGTCCAGATTGAACTCTTAGCCAGTTCTTTAATCCCTTGCACTGCGATTCCTTTCACGCTGCATCGATTAACACTTATTTGTCGTTAATATTTTCCTTACTAAGCCCAGACAATTCTTGTTTCTTTTATTGTCATTATGTACTTTCGTTTTTGGACTTTGTCAGAAGAATAAATTTGACTTCGATTTAAAATTAATTAATAATACTCGCGTATTTGGTAGATTTTCCATGAAAGTATCACGAGTCTGACTCGTTATTATAGTGCAATGGGTTAAGGAATGTGACTGGATCAGACTGGAATTGCAGTTCATTGTGAAATGATACAGTTGATTACATTGAAAGTATATTTCATCGTCAAGTCACATCGAAATTGAACTAACGCAACATTTATTAAGTGGTGGTGCCTGGATCAATATCACCCAGACTATAAAAGTTGTTACTTACGTATTTAGTTTCTAATTATTGAGTGTTGATTATAAAAGAGTTTTAGATATCCTAGACCTAAAATAAGTATTTTAGATCTAGGCTTAAAATGGCCTGGAGTGCAAAGGGTTAAAACGAATTGCATAGGTATGTCAAGATTAGTTAGGGGGTGCTATTAGGGAATAGGATCCCCTAAGAAACTGAGTTTCGGAACGGTACGCAGTTGCGGGAATCAACGGTCTGTTTTTTATTGGGTGCGCAGCAACAGATATTATGTCAACAAAAATTACCGAATAAATAAGCGAGCATGCCGAGAGCTATTCAACGATGCAACTGGAATTGCGGAAGATAAATAGGCAGTTGTGTAGGCAGATAAGTTGGCAAGTTTCGCGGCGAAGACTTTCGAGGTTGAACAGTGACGAACGAGCTTCCCCGCGGTTTATTTACCCGAACAATGTTCGGAACGACCGGCGAAGTTATTCTTCGCAGCCCAGTCAATAGTTCCATCGGCATCGGTGGCAGGAGGATCGAGCGACGCGTATATCGAAGTGTCGGGACCGCGTGGGTGCTATCAGGGCCGTCTTTAACGGAAAAACCTTATCGGGTTCTTGCGGGGTTCTGGCGGTGCTCGCCGGTTTTCGCCGCCGCGAGCGATTGCCCTGAAAAGTTCCTGTATGGGGCGTCGAGAGTTGCCGCAACTTCATTTCTCCGTCTTCGGTTTCTTGCCGTCGACGCCGCCGTCGCCGCCGCCGCCGCGCGGCCCCGTTCCCCCGTCGCTACGCAAAAGTTGTCCGCCACGGGTCCGCGGCGACATTTTGTCCCCGCGGAACCGAGTTAGGCGGGGTGTACTTTTAATGAAATAAAGAGAACTTTCGAGCCGTCCCGCGGAATTAACTTTTAATGCCCGCGAGATGTTTGCCATCGTATCCGATTTTTCATATCGGTGCCCGGGCGGGGACCTGCTGGATACACTCGCCGGAAGTGATCTAATAATGCGCAGTCGATGTTTACCAAGTTTTTTAGCCCGCCCCCCTCGACTCCGATTGTCTCGAATTTGATGGCACGCTATTCTGCGAAATTAAACGGGCAAATATTGTTGAAATGAAAATATATTTGACAATTTCTCTGGAATTGTAGGTTAAAGAGTGTTAAATATTCTGCTCGTGTTCGTTTTAAACGGCGAACCTTCTACTTTCGCAACTCTGGGCTAAATTATCGACTCGCCTTTATTACGATTAAACAGTAATGTAATCAAGAATTGCAACGAACGGAGGTTAATAAATCTTATTTTAATTTCCTGTCAACGTGATCTTAAAGAGGCAAGTTCGCCTCTTATAGAGACCTCTAAACAATTCATCTACAATCTTTTTTCACGACTCTACCTTATTTTATTAAATATTAGGTTGGTCATTGCTATTGAAGTCATTTAAAAGTCTTTGAAACAAGTATACAATTTCCATTTCTCATTCTGATTTACAAAAAGTAGGCTTCAAAGTCTTCGAAGCAAACATGTAATTTCTGTCTTTCATTTTGATTTGGAAAAATGATCTTCAAAAGGTTTAACCCTTTGCACTCAATTAGCGCCTGCGAAGCGCCAATGAAAATTGTTATATAATTAACAAAATAATGTTGACACTTAAAGACCCTTCTGTCGAAAGCGTAACAGTTTTACGAGTCACAAGACTCAATCTCATATGATCAAATTATAGTAAGTACTATACTACGGTTGGTCAAAATAGTAATTTTGGATCTAAGCTTAAAATGGCTTCGAGTGCAAAGAGTTATTTTAGGTGTTTTTACCTTCGAAAATGAACATGTTGGGTTAGCAGTCTAATTGCTATAAGGGACTGAAATAGATTTGAAAGAGTAACTGTTACCGAAGACATTTGTTTAATTGTCACTGAAGACACTCGTTTAATAACAACTGGTCACCATTTCCAGAGAAAAGTTTCCTCGAGGCTCTCCGCTATTTTGAGAGAGCGCGCACGACAGCAAAAAAATTGTGCACCAGCAACGGCTGCGAGATAATAGATACCGGCATTTTGTTTTTCCTTCCCCTTTGACCTGCGGGTGCCGCAGAGGACGAAACAGTTGTTTTTTACGTGGGCTTTAGTTTTTGCGTTGGAATGAAACACCGGGTTCACAACAAAGTTGACGCATTCTTTCTCAATCGCGCGAGACGCCCAACTTTCTGCTCTCGACTGTGAACAAAGGCTAGATCTACAATTTTCAACTTCATTTTACGCCGGAGTCGGGTTATCGTTAACGAAGACTGCGAAACCAACGTAATTAAATTCCGACTTCGAATAAAACTTTACGGCGACTCGGAGTTCAACGCAAATCTTTATTCGGCGAGAACGACTAAAATACTTTTCCATGAAAAAGCTGTTTGCCAAAGCAGAAAGACGAAAACGTGTTTATCGAATATTAAATGCTGGTATCGAGAGTCTCTTTTCATGAACGAGCTGTACCATTTTGGAATATTAAACACAGTTTTCGACTTCTTTTTATCGAAAAAGCCATTGCATTTTATAACACTGAATGCAATTTTCGAGTCTTTTTTAATGGTCGAGCTGTTACATTTTCGAATATTAAGTGCAGTTCATGAGTCTTTTTTTCACGAAAAAAGTTCTCTAATATTACATGGAATTTTCGATCCTCGTTTAATCAACGAACCTCTCTTCGATTATTAACGCTTTGCACTAGAGTGACAATTCCAAGGCATCATTAGAAATTATCGTGTCCCGTTCCAAAACAATTTTAATTGTATCAAATTTGTTTATATTTAAAAAAAACAGGCGAAAGCGTACGTCGCCAATTTAGTTTCATTAAATTATATAAAATAGAAATATTGTAGATCGGAAAAACAAACTATTTTGGATTTCGAGTTAAAATGGTTCCGACTGCGAAAGGTTGGACTCTTAACCCCTTACCATATCATTTTCCTCATAGTTGCAATGGCAAGCGCCATCTCGATTGTAATTATTTCTTAGAAGAAAAAAGAAATTTGTATTTGTTGCACCTCTATATTTACTAGAACGATTAAATATTGATCACAAGAAGATCGCATTTTATTCCGACTTAAAAGAACGGATTAACAATTATATTTAACAGAATATTAATAGAAATCTCCATCACGAGTCTGATCTGAATAAAAAATTGGAAAAAATAATAAAAAAAGGTTAGAACTCGATAGAATAAAGTGTCTGCAGAAATTAGCAGTGGATTATATTGTAGAAGGCGCAGTAACGATCGGTAGCTGGAGGGAGCATTATGCAAAGACGCGCAGAAAACGGCTGCGGTTAATCCATAGCTCGCGATGCTCCGTGATGCATGGCACGTAAGATGGTTGCGCGTCGCTACCGGAAGATATTTCTGTGCGAGGATGAGCACAGTGCACGCCGGGAGCCTTCTGCAGCTATATCTAATCCGCTTTCGTACGAAAACAGGGATTTTATCATAGGTAAACGCTCGCGTATCCTTCGGTTATAGTAACTGCGCTGCATGGCGCGCGTTTCTAGTCAATTAGGTCAGCCTCGATACCGTACGAAGTTTGAAAGTCGATTTGCAACGCCTCTATTAGAAAACGTACGGGCTCGTTTCTCGTCGGATCATCGATCACAGGCCGCTGCTCCCAATAGAATCCAAAAATCCAAACGGCGTCACCGTTACCTGCCCGAACGTCGCGATTTCAAAAGAGTGTCAAGATCCGCGCGCACACCCCGGTGTTGGTGGCTCGATCATAATTTTTACTACGACGACATCGCCGGATCGGTAATACCGTCGGTTTGATAAACCGGGCCTTTAAAAAAGCCACAAAAACGAACGGCACCCGGGTGAAACTAGTTCTTCGCCGTGGGGCACGACAATAAACTCGCTCCTCGGGAGGATAAAGTTCCCGAAACTTTCATATATCTTTCCAAAGCGTCAGCAGCATCTGCGCTGTCGGTCAAATAGTTTTTACCGAAAATATTCCGACGAATGTCGCCCTGAAACGAGGCACTTCCGCGGCCCGATCCGCCAGCCGGAAGCTGTCAGGATCGGGGCCGGGGCAGGTGATCCAGATCGGCCGAAAAATTCCGTACCCTCTAATTGAAAACGCTGCTTGCACGGATCTGCCTCCGCATTGTTTGCCAAAGAGGAATTTCCGTCTCTGTTGAATCCGTTTTCTCTTCGACGTCCAATCTTTCCAAATGGAACCGAATTCTGACGACGACACTGCGAAAAAGTATTCTTGTTGTTTTTTCTTGCGATCAGACGGCGGATTTTATGGATTACTAAGGAAAACCGAGCAGTTGAAGATTTTTTAAATACTGTTACATTATTTTCAACTTGTTGAAGATATTAACAGAGAAAATGCATTTTTAATAGACTTTTGGTTGTTGCAGTCGAGGTATTATATTTTATATGTTGTTTCTAAGTTAACAATCTATACCATGTCATTTATAGTTACTACACCGTGCGGTTAGTTTATTTTTCGACGTTATTTAATGTTGGTGATGGACATATAGGTTCACGCATACGATCTTACTTTTATCTAATCATTGTATTATTTAGATATATTGTGACCTTCTTCTACATAACCTTGTAGAAAACGTAGCTGTAATGATTAAATAATACAATTTTTGGTATCAGAGTATTACAAGAATAAAGAATAAGAGAGAGTGTAATGGCCAAATCACAGGCGACCCATTTCTTTATCTGGATTTATAACAAAAATTTAAAGAATAATATATTAAGGTCTACGAAATGCTTTTTATAAATTTTCGTTACAGCCTCAGATAAGAAATCTAAAAGCGTGGATTGTTTATTTGTTTTGTAATTCCACGTAATAGAAAATTTTAGAAAAGCTTGTTAGCAGACTAATAAAATAAGAACTCAAAAATAAGAATTCAATTCGTTTAATCCGCTTTTACAAAAGTTAAACCATTTTATAGGGTATCCACGTTGTTCCTGACTATAAATAAAGAATAAAGTCAACCCAAGAATACCAGTGTCGAAAATATGAGCTCGGAGATAAGTTCACGTCTACCACAATCGAGCCAAGCAAATAACATCTGTTGAAAGATGACGCTCGTGTAGACATTCAGTTTGAAATGTCGTAGAAAAGCTGAAAATCTGTGGAAAGTATTGATCTCGAGGCATCGGTCGCGTAGCAGTCGAACCATGCCGTGCATTGCAGAGGGTTTAATTGCATAAATTCGCGGCGGTGATTGCGCGGCTGTAATCCAGGCGGCCGCTTAGCGATTCGCCGCGGAAAGTATGGCGACCGCGTGATCTAAATCGCGTCATTAGCAGCTACAAATGACTCGTTCGTTCTGGTTTAAGGACACCGGCCCCTGATCCAACGGCGCTGATCCCGCGCGTAATTGGCCGCGGGGGCAGGTCCGCGACCAACGCCGCCTTCTGAATCGAATATTTCCCGGCTGGGAGGAAACTGTGGCCGGCCGGAAGAATAAGCGAATTACACGGTCGGAGTGTGTCGGTCTGGAAAGGGGTTTGTGCTCCTCGATCGCGACGGCTGCCGACAAAAGTTATAGGGAAAGTTTCCCCATCGACCACTGGATTTATCCCGGGCAATAAATCCCGAAATATATCCGCGCCAATATGGAGACCGAGTCCGGGAAGTATCGTCGCTCCACAGGCAAGAATTCGACAACTTAATTCCGTGTTCGAGATCGCTGGAACCGCGCGATTCGACGCGGAATTGACGCTGCTTGAACCTCGCACACTCGGTTCGCAGGCATCGAGGTGTCTAGAAGTCCACTATCCTCGGCGAGATGGACATCGCCGACAAAGTGGGATATTGTTAGACTTGCTAGCTGAAATTTGACTTTTTACCACGTGTCGGGGATCATCATGTCTTGTGTCAGTATTCGGGGTATCTAATTTAGTGAACGGACCAAAGGTCTTTTCAATTTTTCTTCAAAAATTTAACCTAATATTAATACTTGTAACACTTATAAACACTTATTATTGTATATTTTATACTAATATATATTATATACTAATTATTATATACAATATATTGGGTTGGCAACTAAGTAATTGCGGATTTAAAATAAGTAGGAAAATTCAATTGTTTTGCTTAAAAATATAAGTTTATTTAATTCGACAAATCAATTTTGACACTGCCCTTCTTTCAAGGCTTCATTTTAATATGCTGTATATAACATAAAAATCGTGCTTGCGATGCTTGTTTTTTTTTTAAACAATGTAATAAAATATGTCTGAAACGCGCGCATTGACCTTCCATCTTCAAACTGTAATAAAAACGAAACTAAATAACTAATCGATACAATTTTCTTACTAAATTGAAGGTGAAAGTCGAGACAATAAGAAAACAATATAACTTAATTACTTTGAACACGTTGATAAAACAAAAAAAATGTGCTATGGCCATCTATTAACAAAATCCGCAGTCACTTAATTGCCAACCCAATAATTATATTACTTTGTCGTTCTTAAGATTATCGGGATTTTATAAATTGCCAAGTTTTACTAATTTCATCGTTAGTTCTCATAAATTTTCAATCCTGCCTCCACATTTTCATGAAATTTCGAAAATATACATACGCAAATAAGTGTAAAATTTGTTTCGACAATATGCAAAGCAAACAAGATTTAAACATCATAGTTTCTCATAATATTATTGATGTTTAGATTGATTCAAATCATCACTTCATAGTAGAAATGTTAGCCAAATTATGCATCCTATTCAATAGATTAGTATAGGGAAAATAGTGATAAAGCACGTGGCTGATATTAAGAATAAGTCGTGCTTATTCCTCGACGATTTTAATATTAGGTTGGAAACTATGAAACGGGCGCCGCAGCTGAACACAGACTAAAGAAAAACGCCCGTTTCATAGTTTCCTGCCTAATACTTGCAAAACTGTTTGTAGCTAGAAGCAGTTGTTTAACGTGTACGTTATAACAACTGTAAACTGTATTCTAGACAAAACGTGGAAAAGAAGAGAACGAAACTTGATAGTACCACTTGAGAATGTGACAGTATGTAAAGAACCCTTAATAGCATTTTTATTGTTTCGTTGCCCTTCGCTAGCAGTTTTACGGTCTCGCCGTTGTGCGGAGAACGTCGCGGTAATAAAAGGGCTAAAAGTAGGCCGACTAGTCACGTCAAGAACCGAAGACGCGTATAGTTGGAGCTGAGCACGTGAAGACAGTGAAAGAGGTCTGCTCGAGTAGACTAGCAGAATTACGGAAATGACAAGTAGGCTAGGCAACCCGATTTAATTGGTATTTAACAGTTCCCGCGACTCGTTACAGTTCAATGACACGTCTAAAGAATCTGTTTATATGAAAAAACGTAATAACGACGATGGAAAGTTGATTGACGCTGGATTGTCTCGGCTGGAACTCATCGTTCGCGGCTCACGGTTTTGTCTCTTTTACTGCCTCGCTGAAAGTTCTCGCAGGAGCAACAGCTGGTAAGAGCCCCGGTGCCACGGACGGTTTATTGATTTTTTAAAAATCGCGCAAGTATTTCCAAGGATTTTTCCGAGGCGGGAGGACGCTCCGCTCTTTTCGGTTTTATTTCGAAGTTAAACGGAACGCGAGAGACGTAATTTTTTGCAGCTCTTAACATCCAGACTTCGCCAAGTTTGCGATAACATCTCCCCGGGATGGCCACTCTCGGTGGAACTCGAATTTCCAGCTGAATTTCGCAACGAGGCTCGCGATAAACCGGCGCGCACGCGAGCTGGCGAGCGAGCAGGCGGGCGAGCAGGCGGGCGAGCGAGCGGGCGAGCAGGCGGGCGAGCGAGCGGAGCGCTCGCGTGAGCAACGCGTCCCGCAGGATTCTATAGAACGCTCGACAACCGCTCAAAAATTCTCGGCACTCCGCGATATCCTTCGAAAGGATTTTCAATTCGACACCGCTATTCAATCGAACCGTCCGCCCCGGGTTACATAAACACCGCTTCCTACGTCTTTCCAATCGAAAAAATTCGGGCCGCGCGACCGAGGCGACTGTATTTCTAAAGGAGGACGACGCACGCTTTGAAACGTCTCTCCCCTTTGCTTCTCGCGACCTCCATTCGCTGAGTGCATTGCTCCTCTCAGTGGGCTCTGCGGGGAATTCTGTAAATTTGCCGGCGAGGTTTCGTCAACTGTTACCCGAGCGACCGTTTCCGAATCTTGGTGCAGACGGTGCGGCGGATCGCTTCGAGGACGGCAAACACCCCCTTCGAGAACCAAAAAACCCATCGAGCCCCGGCGAATCCTTTTCAAGATTAATAGCGGGCTTCGGGGACTGTCCGGGAGTCCTCGAGGATCAAAAGGGATCTCGTCGGATCACTCAGGCTCGGCGAGTTTTAACGAGCAATCTGTTTAGAACCACTTGCAATATTTCTGACAGCTATGCCGAGGACGCCTCGAGTCTTTGAAGCTGGGGAATCTGTGCTGGTGTTACCAAGAGTATTCGAGACTCGGCTATCACCTCTTTGGACTGGTTTGGTTTCAGAGAACCTGATGGTTTCAAGGAGAGATCACTGGAAAAGAATTTGCGATATTTTTAAATCTTTGAAGCTTGAAGCTACTAAGACAATTGAAGGTGTATTAACTATTTCTTAGAATTATTGCATGGAGTGCGAAGGCAAAATTTCTAACGCGCATTTTGAAGGCAATTGACAGCTTCGAAGTTTGAGAATCATCTGTTAAGGCTAACGCCTGAGTAGCCTTAGCAACCACTTCTCAGGACTAGTCTAAACACACCAGTCCGAGGACATTAATTTTCAATGCTAGCGATGTATTTGTTGAGACTACTAGAACAATTAAAGGTACACCAGCTCGTCTCTTACGACTACTTAGTCTGCCCGGGACTTGACCCAAGTTCGCCAGGCCCTTCGGAATCCTCTAGTGCAGCTAATCTTGTTTCCGGGCTGGGTTGGCCAATCAAAGTTGGTTTTCAGAACTATCGAGAACTTCGAAAGATCAAAGGAGCCAAAGTATCAAAGAGCGCTGGCCAAAAATGGCCAAAGGGGTTGTGAGCAGGGTGGCGAAAGGTGGAGTAAGAGCTCGAAGTAGCTAAACATGACCAGACGCTAAAGGTGACTGAATGTAGTCAAGGAAATCTCTGAAGTAGTGCTCGTTACAGTCCAAATACTCCCCGGGGGAAACTGCAGATAGTCTGTGCAGTACTTTCGCCACGCAAAACCGTGCATACGCAAGAAGACCTGAGTTAGTAAAAGGGAAAAATATTCAACGACCTCGGGGCACGGTGGCTGGAGCGTGTTTGGGGGTGGTTTATTCTTACGGAGTCCGGTTCTACCGAAGATCCGAGTGGTTGGCTAGTAAGTAAATTGAAAGGGAGTATTTTTCCATAATGAGCGAGTTTCATCGTGTCTTTGGAGAATCTTGTTGACAGTATGAGAATTAGCTTTTTGAATTACGTTGTAGATGTATTTTCAAATTATGAGAAATTATTTTCTTTTGGTAGCAATTGATTATTTATTTATTTTGTTATTGTTAGTTACTATTCATTGTTAGTGAAGTGTTACACTGAGCTTCTAAAAATATATATACAATATATACGATATTATATATCAGTATATAGAAAGTTAGATACTTTATGGTTACAGGAATTTCCAAAAAATAATTTACCCATTTTTCGTCCAAATAAACTAATAAAATAAATGTCACAAATAAAGCATTAAATAAATACCGCAACATCGCACATGTGCAAATCCTAAACGAATCGAACGAGATCCACTCTATATAAATAAGTGAATCAATTTTCGAGTTATCTGCCACGCGAATTTCAAAAACGATTTTTCAAGAATAATGTTGTTTCAGATAACAATTTTGCGGCATCGTACCGCACGGTACGCAACTCCATTATTTTAGCAGATACGGGCTTAAAAATTTCAGAATACATTCCCGAAAGGTTGTACTTTTGATCTATGGGGAAAAGAAAAATCGATATATCTCACCCGCTATATAGAATCCGTCTAAAACTCGGGTACAGGTTATCATGGCGGGTGTTTGTTGCTATCCCATCAATTTTCTCTCGGGAGAGAAAGAGAGAGAGAGAGAGAGAGAGAGAGAGAGGGAGAGAGAGAGAGAGAGCCCACCTTTTTACGCTTCCTAAAACTTTCAACCCGGCAAGTTGTCTCGGTTCTCCCCGCATACAATATTCATGTCCCCCGGTCGACGCGAATCAATTAACTCGCGCGAACGAGACAGTGGAAGCAGGGGAGAAAGTTCTTAGCGCCTTTAATCAACCGAGAGAAGACGGGGCAGAGAGAAAGAGAGAGAAAGAGAGAGTGAGAGAGAGAGAGGTAGAGGGAAGATGGTGTGAGATCTCCTTCGAAAACTTGGACTCGCTGCGCCGGCATCCGAGGCCCGTTTCGGCTAGCTTTACGCCGAGCGTTTTCGATTGCGTAACTTTATACACCAGGCAGAATGCCGGGGTATTACTTGCGAAGTTGAATCGGTCTTCCTCGGTCTCGTCTTTGCGTAATCCCCGCCTTTGAATCGCTATCTGCGTCGGTCTTCCAGGGAGTTCCGGGGTTGCGGAACTTTAACGGACACCCCCCGCCCCGCCGGAAACCAGAATCGATTCCGACCGAGTATCGATCCGCGATAAATACCGGGGCCGGCTGAGCAACGCGGCGAGACAGGTTTATAAAGCGAACCAGTCTTCCATTGATCACGCCAGAATGGAATTGTTTCATTATAAGCTCTGTTTAGGGAATTGTCCAACGTTTCCCGCGGATGATACTTGAAAGTAGGAAATTGATGCTCGCGCGGACATTTTCTGCGGCGCGTAATGTAATAAACTATTTAACGACAGTCTCGTGAAACGAGGTCGATTGATGTTGTCTAGAAATAATTTGAACGACTTCAGACTTCAACAGACTGTTAACGAGCAGGTTACATAATTAATAAGCATTTCATTCACTCGTTCGCGCAGCTAGCGTGTGCATTCACTCCGTACGTTTTTGCTTTATTCGTTCATATTTTAGTTCGAAACTTGCATTACTAAATCGTGCATATTGATGGTGCATAAAATGCATCAGCTGAACAATTTCTCCGATTCACCTACCATCCGAGAAAATGTTTAAAAATGCATTTCAATAATTTCCTGCGGAATTACTAAACTCATTTTAAAACCTGCCGTTTAGTAATAAGGTTAAGAAATATGTGAATTTTTAATTTCCAAGCGAGAAAATCGCCGGTCTCGGAGTAAACCTACGGGGAATAATATGCAGCCATTTAAATGTTAACCTAGATACTGGAGATTCTCAATATTCGCGTCGCATACGAGCACCTCGGTAGATTTAATAAATTCTACGTCTTGCGAGCGAGTACGTTTCGAACCGATGGCTCGACCGAATCCCCGGCAGCTAAAAGCGCGGCCGGAGAGAGATTGAGGCGTTACCTGAAAAACTTCTTACGTCCCCAATACGCGATCCCGTTCGCTCCCGTTGAAATTAACGCGTAGCGATCCGAGAGTCTAGCAGAATACAACTTTCCGTCGAAAAATTTATAACGAGACCGGGGCGAGTTCCACGGCGTTCCGCTTCCACGCGTGATTTAATGGTTTCCTTTTTAATTCTCCCGTTCGCACTTTTTCCACCTGCTGAAGAAAAAAAAAAGTAGGAAAAAGAGGAGAGGAGAGGAGAAAGAATAATACTCGATCGTTCGCCGCACGCGACTCCGCGATTCCGGCGCGATGCGTGGAATTGCCGGGATCCCCCTTCGAAAATGAATAGCGCGCAGCGCGTTCCTGTTTAGGAGCGCGTTTTTACTCGGCAAGAGTGCCGCGAGATTTTAATGGAGGCGGTAGGACCGTTAAATAGGGGCATTACGGGAGCTGTCTTTGTCGTGGCGGAATAAATGAAAACGTTCGCGGGCCGCGCGGGTCTTACCTGGAAAATAATCGTCTGTTTATGCGACGGCCGGGAACGCTGCCGGAAGCCGAGCGAATTTTAACTCGTTTAGAGGAGACGTCCTCTTGCACGGAATATTTTTGCGAAAGATTGGACATGGGAACGCTGTAAATTAAATTGCACCCTTTCTCGGCCCCGCGCATTATTCTTCGCGCACCACGGATTTTTTTCTGCCGAGCCGCGCGAAACGGGTCAGTCAAATAAAATATTCCGCTGGAAATTCTCTGCGATATTTGACAGTCTGTCTGAGGAGTGACAACGGCTTTCAAAGTGTCCGTCTTTAATGTGGCGACCTGAGACATTTATGTTCCGACATCGTTTCTTTAACTCCGTCGGGACGATTCTTTGCGGACATTTCTGTTTCTTTATTTTCGACGACACGAGTTGATGAGTAACATCTTAACGAGTAACGATTAGGACTCGTTAATTATATATAATAATTTATAAATTTGTCCTAATCATTATTTACGGAATTATTATATATTAATTATAATAACTAACAAGTTCTAATAAATCTATAATAGTTTATAAGAACGCATAATAAGTTATGATTAATCTCTTTATGCCCACCTCTAACCGATTTATGATGTTTCCTGGCCTAATTTCATTTTTAACCACAGTGTTACAAAAATCGTTTGTTCTTATGTTTCTTCTTCGTAATTGTAGAGATTATGCATAACGATTTTACACATTTACTTTACACATTAGGGAAAATTAAATTTCTTCAATTCATAGCTTGATTTTAAATAACGTTTTATATGCTGGCACAGATCGTTTGGACTATAGAGAGTCAAATCGGGTAAAGCAACTTTCATTAAAGCCTGACAGAAAGTATTAGGTTGGTAAGAAATTAATGTCGGTTTTCGAACTATCGATCTTAGACGCATGTTTTAATTTTGTTTAATTTTGGGTTTACAATTCACTTTTTTCTGCTTACCTTCCAATATCATCCTACAGTGCAGATGTCGTGCTGCATGCTGATAGCTATGCTTTTGTTTGTACTGTTAATTTGTGCTCACTTGAAGCTATTGACTTCGCAATGGATTCCAAGCAAGTTCGCGTGATATTCGTTCGAAGAATTTATCAATTCCAGAACAACAGAATTTTACGCTACTGGAATTAACAGCCTGTCAATTTATTGGCAAAAATGTGTAGATTGTAATGGAGCTTATTTTGATTAAAAAAACTTATTCCACACTTTGTGATATGACGATTACAAGATATAGTTTGGAAACCGACATTATTTTCATACCAACCTAATAAACTCGAGTGGAAGATCGCAGATTGTCAACACGCTCTCGGTGAAATCCTTGTCGCGCCGTTTCCAGCCGAGAAAAGAGGGTCGACGCGATTGTCAGAAGCGATCGAGACAAGTCACCGCGTAAGGACAATCGAATGAACCGCCGCGCCGGATTTTATAATACTCTATTAACTGCTCGTGGCGACACTCGATCTTCGTCGATAAAGTCGAAAGAGTCCGTGATTAAATGGGCCGGCGGAGTAAAAAAGGAACAATAAACGTTCTCGACGCTGCGGTGAACTACTTCTCTCTCTCTCTCTCTCTCTCTCTCTCTCTCTCTCTTTTTCTCGCTCTCTGTATTTCTCGCTGTCTCGTAAAAGAAGAAGAGAGACCCACGCTTGAATATAACTCGATGTTAAAACAATTCTATTTTCTCGAACTAGAGAGTGCTTCCCGCCAGCGAAAAATCGCGGCCGATCGAGGTAAAAAGCGGCGTGAAAGTGGACGTGAGAGTAAATTCTTCTCGAGCTTCATCTTGGCGATTCTTCAATCTTGAGCGTACGTGAATCGGTTCAAAATGCGTCCTCGTGTCTCTCCATTTTTTAAGGTCGAGTCTAATTATTGTATACTGTACTTGACAGTTTAAAAATTGTAAGTGTATAAAGATCTTTAAGCATCACAATTTTTCATGAAACATATAACGTGTCTACTTATTTTATACCGTATTGGAAAGTTTAGATAATCTAAGTGCACAAAGATCTCTGACGCATTTGCTTAACCCCTTGCACTACGATTTCTTTCACGCTGCGCTGATTAGCACTTATTTGCTTTTAATATTTTCCTTAATATTTTCCTTACTTCCGTTTCTAGACTTTTATAACAAAAGAATTCAGTTTGATTTCGCTGTAGGACAAATGAATAATTTTTATATTTAGCAAATGTTCCGTAGAATCTTTATCACGAGTCTGACTCGTTATTGTAGTGCAAGTAGTTAATTTATACTACATTAACACTAGATTTACGGAATCCGTCAAAATGACGGGTCACTGATTTGTTAACGTACTATTATTCAGATTTTAAACATACATTTATTGCTTATTTATCGATTACATTAACGATTAGAATAAATTGTTACTTTCATAAACAAATATAAAACGGCTGCTTTTATTACTCCGTAGACCTAGCGTTAACAATCTTATATGTTCCAAGCGCACAAAGATCTACCAGATAAACTGAAGTAAAAGACTCGCTTCAAACTCGTTATCTCTCTTCGATAATAATATAATCATACAACAATACTG
This sequence comes from Augochlora pura, assembly GCF_028453695.1. Lineage (NCBI taxonomy): Eukaryota > Metazoa > Arthropoda > Insecta > Hymenoptera > Halictidae > Augochlora > Augochlora pura. The sequence continues at coordinate 9,059,076 of NC_135775.1, forward strand.
CACTAAATTATGACGTCCCAATTCGTGGGATAAATGATCAACAACAGCGGACAGCAAATACGATGAAAATACAGAATAAAGAATTTCGTAAGAAAGGAGAAAATACGGATCTGAAAGTGTCTGTTCCGAGAGCAACAGTCGCGAAGATTGCATCGGACAGTTATGAAGAAACGCACAACGGGCTTTGGATTTCCGAAAGAGGTCAAACAACGGTAATAAAATGACAAGAACAGTTAGAAGCATCTCCGAAAAATCGAGAATCCAATAAAGCAATTATGAATCGAGCACGTTCGAAACGAGAGGTAATTTGGTTCGGTTGAGGAGCGATAAGTGCCGTCGAGATCGTTCGTAGAAAAGCTCATTGGCGGAGGGTGAAAGGGAGCGAAAAGGAACAGAAAGAAAACGTCGAATCCGTTCAAGACGAGACCCCGCCGAAGGGTATACGGCGGGCGGGTCGGTAATTTCCTCGCGAGTTCGGAGCCTAATAACTGGAACAACGTCGAGGGTACTGGCCGGCCGGGATCGATTTTCCGCGGGGCTGAAGTTTTCGACCTTGTCTGGCCCGCGGTTGCACCCGAAGCCAGGGCGAAACCTCCGAGCAAGAATTATTTTTGTTTGCACGATGAATCTCGGCTTACCCGGCCGAAGCGGAAAGCTCCGACGGGTTGCCCCGGCGGCGGGTCTCCCGCTCCGGGCCGAGTCGAGTAGCATCGACGAGCACTCCCTGCGAATTGGAGAACGTTCCACGGGAAAAGCGTTAAGGAGCTTTCTTTGTGGCCGGATTATTCTTGCGAAAATTGCCCGGCGGCGAGGAGCACCCCCGGGGAAACAATTTATCGTCCCTCCCTTTAACGAGTCTTCTAATATTTGCTCGTCTACAAAGTGCCATCGAGACCCGGCCGTGTAACGGAACGACGTAATTCCGTCTAATCGCTGGAGAACTGTTGTTAGAACCGTTCAGGTTATTATCGGAATGATCGGCGAATCTGTTTTTCTGCTTGCAAAAATTCTGCCAATTTTTGTTCCGTTTTACAACTGATAGTAGTTTACTTTAGAATAAAATTCTGCATTCATTATCTCCAAGGCTCTCGGGATTTGTATGAACAGTGCAAAGTGCTCTTGCTTCATTTGAATCGATGTACATCGATACATGCATTCCCCGTGGGATAAATCGTTCCGATTAATATTGTTGCTATTATAATTTCTCTTTACTATAGTTTGTATACAAATATTTGTCGTCGCGATGGATTGCGAGGGAGTATTTAGCAAATTTGACTGGACGATTTCGACATTCCGGTATTTAAAACCACTTGCATACAGAAACCGCCACCTTAATTGAAGCCTGACACAATCTGGATATGAGAAGCGGATTTAACCCCTTGCACTACGATCCCTTTCGCGCTTCGTTGACTAGCACTCATTTTTCCTTAATACGTTTAATAATAGGACCAGACAATTTTTATTTCTTTTATAGTCCTTATGTGCTTTTGTTTCTAGATTTTGATAGGAGATTAATTTATCTTTATTTCGATGTAGAAGAAATTAATAATGTTCATATTTCGTAGATCTCGCATGAAATCTGTATCACAAGTCTGACTCGTTGTTATAGTGCAAGGGGTTAATTGCAGACATTATTATTTGAAACTTGAACAAAGGCAGAATCTGTCAGAGTTCATGTTTTTCTCAAAAACAGAAATCTAAGGCTTTCGGAAGTTGTATGAACACTCCAAAGTGTTCTTGCTTCATCCGAATCGATGTATAGCGTGTTCCACAAACTGTGTCCACTTAAATATTATAATTATTTAAAACGATGCGAGGAAATGTAACTCACATAAGTTATAGGATTGAAGGATCCACGTGATATAATATAAACGGTGTCCTCGCACATAAGGGCGTAGAGAAGATGTGGAAGTCAACTTTTATTTTTATATGGAATGTTCAATTTTTATGCTTGATTTAGACAGATTGACGTATTTCGGTTATAAAAATACTAAGGTGTGTTTGTCCTAAAACTTATCTTTTCTGAGATATGCGACCTTTCCCACGAAGCTATTCATATTCGAAATGTCGGCCGTCTGCAGCGATGCAACGTTATAGTCTTTGAACTGTTACGTCCCTTACACGTTTTATTGTTGGAATATCTCGGATACGACAAGTTCCTGGACAAATCTAGGACACTGTATTTGAATTTCTATAGCGTGCTGTGGTTGAAACACTAGATGAAACAATTAGGTGGGTAAGTTATATTATGCAAAGTTATATTAAAAATCAGATAAAAGGATAAGTTGCTTTTTAATCATTTTTATTTCTTTGGTTAAACATCATGTTCCCCTCGGGATCGTGAAATATAAATGTCAATTTACAAAAACACGATCATCCTGTCGTAGCAGTGTCCTTTTAAATGGTACAGGCAAAGGGTTAATGTTATTTATGTTTTCTATGTCGAAACGATATGTGATTCTTCTACTATTAAAATATAGGAATAAAAGTAGGTAAAGACATACAAGAAACACAAATTGTCTCGTTCTATTGAATTGTTAAGGAAGAAGAAGTGCCAATCAACGCAGCTGTAAAAAAGATTGTAATACAAAGGGTTAACATCGACTATATAGAGGGAGTTTAAAAATGTTTTCTATTCCTCCTAAATGAGCAGATTGCTGATTTTGGTGAATTTGTTAGCAGAAATGAATGAATAACGTTCAAAACGGCAGGAAGGATAAAAGAATTTTAATGAGATTGCATGCATTCGCCATAAAAATGTGCAAATGACATTCAAAACAGCACAATGGTTAGAAGAATTTGAGATAGTCAATGCAGTATTCCTTTTTTATTTACTAAAATGATTAAAGAAAGATGTAACTTTGTATTTGGCTACGGTTCTTTACAACGGACAACTTTTGATTTACATACAAACCAATTTCAACTAACGTATAGTTATTAATAATTGAAAATGTAAATTGTACACCGCATACCATACAATTCCAAGATGTCTAAATTATCAGAAATAATTAATTAAATTCTTTCTAGATGTACAGAGAAGTATTAGTGAATAAAGAAAGCTACATGCTTTTCGTTCTAAAAAGAGGAATACATGAATTGTATAGCGTAGAATAAAAAGTCTTGAACAATAAAAGAATCGCAAACGAGTCACTTGACACTCAGGTACGTCGCGACTGCATTATACGCTAGGACAGATTTCAGAGGCGAGTCCGACACAGTCTGTTACTCGTATAAACGGGAAATGAAATTCTGACCGAATTTCTGGCTAGGCTGAACGCAACAAGGAAAATAAACCTGGCTGCCGTCCATTGTCTCCGGTGACAACGTGTACGCGGCGCACAACTGCGGGGCGATAATGGCCGTGCGTGGGCCAAAGCGCGACGCGTGCCTCGTAGAATCAGGTAGAAAATTACGGGTACACCTGAGCGTCGCGTGTCCGCCACGAATCCGGGAATTAAGGGGAACGATATCATAGGAAAATTAGATACGTAATTGCTTCGGTAGTTTGCTTAATCCGCATGAAAATCATTAAGAAATTAATAATTTCAGTTAGTTAAAAATATTACATAGACGTCCTTAAATTCTTTTATACTTTCATTATTTCACCGCGGATTATATGGTTAGCGTTTTCATGCTTCTCCACGTTCTCATCATTTTATTTATTGTATACAGTCATTAGTGCCTATTTACCTATGTCGTTTATTTACATTCAATTTTCAAGATTTATTTACTCCCACTGTTTTGCGCGATGTACATTTCTGTATTCTTCGTTCAATCAATTTCGTTTTGTTTACACTGCCATGAATAAATAAAAACGTTTGTTCCTCCGTCGGTGGTCAATATAGAGAATAAATAAACCCGATCGGTATCAAAGAAATACGCTCTAACGAGTCAGTGGTAATGAACACTGCACCATAATGTCAACAAGGATGTAAATTGGTTTATAATTGCATTCGCTGTGTGATAGATCGTTCTGATTAATGTTGTTATTATTATAATTTCTCTTTACCGTAGTTGGTATGCATATTTGTCGTCGCCCTAGATTGCAACCGAGTACTTGACAAAATTGAGTGGACGATGCCGACTTTCCGGTATTTAAAACCACCTGCACGTAAAAATCGCCATTTCAATCGAAGCCTGACACAATCCGAATATGAGAAGTGGATTTAAGTACAGACATTATTACGCTTATTTGAAACCTGAACAAAGGCGGAATCTGTCAGCGTTCATGTTTTTCTGAAAAACAGAAATCCGTTCCGCATGAGAAACGGGTCTCGAATATCGCAATCATTATTTTTAATATCGCGCGGCTAGCACGCGGCGCGAAAGCCGAGCCCGCCTCTTTTAGGCTTAATGAACAGAATCAACTCGTGAAATTACCGCGCCGTGTATAATCGCCTTTGAAAAACGGGTCTCCCCGTTTCGCGGCGTCGCGCTTATTCTGAAACAGCACGCGAGTTGCGCAACTCTATCGCGGGGTAACAAAAGAACCGCAAATTGTTCACCGAACTCGATAAAAGGCGGCCTCAAACAGGATCACAGGATCCATCGCACGAGAGTAATTGAGAAAGGGTAAACTTTCGCGCTCGTTGAAAGACACATGTTTGCCGGTCCGCAGGGGCCGATACCGGTGGGGAGGGGGGCACGGGAGCGGGCGGCGGCGGCGGTGGCGGCCGGGAGGATGAGCTCTTTCAAAAATTAGATTCAGCGCAACTGGAAAATACGTGCACGTAATTAGATTAGAGTTCATCGGTGTGTCCGGCTAGAAAAAGTCACCCCTCAGGGCACCTCTCGTTTCCAACCGGCAGTTAATTGATTTTTTATCCCGAAGCGGGGTTTCCACCGGCGGTCTTCGCTATCGTTTCTCCTCTTTCTCCCGTTCTCTCGTTCTCCGCCCTTCTCCCCATCTCTGTCTCTCTCTCTCTCTGTTTCTCTTTCACTGCGGATCTCGTGCTGCTATTTCGGATTCCGGTCATCGTGTTACCACTTGCACGCGAACCGCGTAGACGACCTTCCAGGTTCGTGAGGAGCTTCGGAAGGAACCGTTAAGTCGCTAATGATCTGGTAGCAACGAATCGGAAGATTGAGCTCGCAGCCGGGAACGGAAAATTAAAATTATTCGAATTTTGTCCTTTGACTGCCTCTCTGATCTAGACTTCCCTTTCACATTTTGTTATATCTTTGGGAGACTTTCACGTCGAGAATGACATCTGCGATTTTAAATAAAATTTTATTGTAAAAGAATATGCCTGCAGAGGAATAAATGTTATAGTTACAAGTTTTACAATTTAAAACGAGGTGGAAATAATCAGCTAGTTTATTGAGGAATACTAGAAATCGGAAACAATGCTTCTACGAATTATAATAAATTGTTGTTACACGATCAAGTACAAAATTTAACTTATTAATTATTCTAAATCAATTTTAATTGAAAAGGAATGTTTTAGGCATTGTCTAGTAAACCAGTCCCTTTAACGTCACCAAAAAGTATAGTCACTTCAGTCATGAGTAGATCTTACACAAATGTAAATATACTAGACACAGTTACAGAATTGACCTGTTTGCATCAATTAAATGCTTTACCTGCACAATTAAAATTGAACAGTAAAGTTGCACATCAATCACTTTCTCAAAGTTCTTTTTATAGATACTAATTGGAAAGATACAATAAATTAACGTGAGCAGCAAAACTATGGCTATTAACACTAAGATTTCAGAACCTGCCAAAACTGCCAACTGAGGTGTCACTAATTTATAATTATTTAGATTTTAAAGCTACATTTATAAATTGTAGCAAATATTATAATAACACTCGTTGAAAATCAGAATAAACATCTTACTATTACTTTTAAAAACCAACAAGAAATCAGCTGCATATTTGATGCTCCGCAAAATCTAGTGTTAAAGAATCTCTCGAAATCGCGCTGCGGGTATCTAATAACACGGGCGCACGATTATTCAGTGGGAAATGCACCAACATTAAAACCGCTCCGTGCTCAGCAGCACCCGTTTCCGTTCAAAAGTGTCCGGGCAAACAAGCAAATAAAATGTGTAAATAGAAGAGACAGAAGATTGCATCGAACGTGGAAATGATTTCAGCGCTTGGAGACAGCAATGCGACGCGACAGATCGCGAGATTCCTGATGAGATTCCCTGTTTGAGTTGGCCCGACGCGACCCCGGCGTAAGAAAGAATAGGAAAGTGGTTCTCGGTGCACGAGAAACGGATCAGCAGCCGACGTTCGAGCGTTTTATTTAGTCGCGCGCGCCTTTTGATGAAATATTGAGCCCTACTGCTATTTCGCTCTTTGAATATTCCTCATCTTTCGCCCGACCGATGTTCATGCATTTTCAATTAGTTCATTCATTCCCCCGTGCCATTACTCTTTGAACCGACGCGCCGCGATGCTATATGTTATTCCGATTCCGTGCAGTTTTCCATTGAAAAATGATAGGGAAACGCCGACTGCCGGCACAGTCGAATTCATTATAAATTACTTTTCCACCGGTATTACGGAATGTTCGGAACGGCGGCTGTTGAGCCCGCGAAAATCTAGACGACCGGCTTGTTTTATAATGCGGAGATACAGGGATTAATGGAGGAAAATAAAACTGATCCGACCGAAAATTGTCTGTTAATTAAGGAAACGGATTACGTCGCGAAAACCCTCGTTCGCGTTCAAATATGATACCATTATGGACAGTTCTCAATTTGAATCTAATAGTAAAGCTAGTTACTGCACAGTTGCATTAATTAAAAATTAATGCAGTGGTATTGCGGAATGAAAAGGAGAGCTTATAAGAATTACAGACATTTTAATAATATCTCGCAATCTAAGCGTGTCGCGAAGATAGACCAATTAGGTAATTAAACCGTCACGACGAGCATTGTCAGATACTGAACGGAATGGATTAAGCCTTACAGCGGAGAGGTAAAAAGTGGTAGATGGAAGTAGAGTAGAAATTCGGGGTTCTACATGCTAATTTGATCTCGTGGATCTTCGTATTAGAAATAATTCGAAAGGTAAAATATTAAAAAGCAAAGAGAGTTTAATAATATTTCATAACATTTTATAACACACAAATACTTTCAAGATACATACACCAATAAGGATATAAGAATCGCGTGACGAAAATTGTCACACGACCACCGGAAAAGATTAAACCGAGCAGCGGATCGGGGAAGGGGGGGGGGGGGGGGGCAGAAACGGCGACGTCTATACCGATTCCGGTCGAGCAGAGAATCGCCATTAAATTTTAGACGGTAGCCCGATAGTCTACGCGCATTGGTTACGGAGAAAGCGAACGGGAATTGAAAAAAAAGAAGACACCGATGGTATTGGCGCAGGGGTTAGCGGTGCTCGTACGCTTCGGTATCGAAGTTCGAGCTTTTATGTGTCTCGCAGGCACAGTTGGACAATGACGCTCTGATATTGCTTGTACCTAGAAAGCACACTTACGTTGTAAAAGGTTAAGGGAATAAAAGGAAACGCCGTTTGAGTGGAAGTTTTGAGTGTTCCGAGGGTACCGGAGACAAAGTGTTTTCTTTCGGAAGAGTTTCTTCGGTATTGCGGCTGCCTCCACTTGGTCACTGGTCCGCTTAAGTTGTTGTCTACTTAGATTATCGCTGGACCGCGGATACTCGTGCGTTTATGGTTCGTAAACACGTTTCAAAAACGGGCGCGGCATCGAATTCAGCGAGACCTTCGACGTTGATACGATAGACGTTCTATTTCTATTTAAACTTTTCGGCACGGCTGGTTTTTGCGCGAATAGAATTAGTCGTAACTAAATTATTATTTTTCTTAATATATATATTTTTTGGTATAGCTGTATGTAGTATTAGCTATATATACTCTTTTCTTAGTGTATTGCACATGTATACATTCACTTTAATCATTCACTTTAATCGTTTACTTTAATAATTAATGATACAATTGAGTAAAGCACAAAATATCCGCGAAAGCCGCTATAATGGCGCGTCGTGCCTGAGAGGTAAACGTTGAACTTACCAGGCCGACCAAAATAACTAGCTTCACATGTTCATTTTCACGTTGCCGAAGTTATATTCTATCACAGGGAATGAGTGAATATCTTTCTTAATCAAAGTTTATATTATATTATTAAATGAAGGTTTTGTTTTTATAAAACAGCACGGGGTAAATACTTTTAGGACTCGGTAAGTTCACTGTTAAGATTGTCAATGACTTTACATGTGTATATTCTTTCGTCATGCAATTTAACAGCACAAATGACTTTCATTCGAAAGAAATGATAACTGCAAGATTAAAGTAATACAGTATCGTTCGAAGAATAAATAATCGTGGACCGTCAAAACTATAATTTGAACGAACCTTTATACGCTACATTTGTCCGATTCTAAGTAACATTTTCCTTCGAGCGCAGCCAGTACGCAGAGAAAGGATTAATCGCAGTCTCCAAACAACAGACGAAACGCTCGATTTTCACGTTAATTAAGAAAGTTTAATTTAGTAGAGAGGTTCGATCAGGTGGTTCGGGATTCGACGTTTCATCGAGAGGCAAGTGTCGAAAAACATATGGCCGGGTCCGTGCCGATTCTACAATCAATACACTCTAAACCCACCCTTTCAATTTCAGCAAACGAGTCCATAAACTCTCGCCCATTCACTCGCCCACTCTCTATCGCCACCCCCGGCCGCATACGCCCTCACAAAATCATTCAGTCACACCTCTAACCACACTGTGCCCCTGTCCCCTCTCTCTCTCTCTCTCTCTCTCCTGCCATTCAAACAAACAGCACCCGCGTTCGTTCCCTCGGATCACCTTCACGCAAACACTCGCTCCCATCCCGAGGCACCGGGACCCTGCAACCACCACCCTCCCCCTCCCCCTCACTCGTTTCAACCCCTCGAAATCGTTCATCCCCTCGCGTGCTCGTCATTACACGGCCGTCGGTTTCGTGTCCAGCATGAAACGAGCAGCGGTTCGTACCGCGGATCTCCATCATCCCGTGAAAAAGCTTCTGGGGGTGAGAAAACGCGGAGGTGTGCGGGGGATGGGGGTGTCGGTGGAGCGACCTAGAAGCGGACACGTGATCAGAGAACGCGCTCGGGGCAGGGGGGGATGTTCAATCATAGTTGGTACGCGACGCTAGCAATTCCGAGGAGGGTCTTTTCTCCCTCTCTCTCCCTCTCTCTCTCTCTCTTTCTCTCTCGTTCACTGGACGAGCGACTTTTCACCCCATGAACCCCATGGTATTGAAATCCAATGGGTCGATTCTTTGGATCTGTTTACCACGGTTGGTTCGAGACACCGTACGTTCGACACTTTTTAAATCTCTAGAACAATTGTTTCGGAAGTATTGAAGATTAATGTTTACGATTTTATTAATCGAATTCTCTTGATAAAATTGTTTATTGGCATTTTGGACCAATTTCATCGATCCACGCATCGGTTGCTCTTTACCGTGTTCCGATCTTGCATTAATATTGCATCCGTTAACAGAAGTACATTGTTATAATTGTCACAACCGAAACGAAAAACAGCAGTCTTTTTTGTGTTCGTTCGTGTTAAAAGAATTTTCTTCGAATTTTCATTGTGAGTCTTTTATTGAACCGAAGTTGTAGGTTTTCCCTATACTTCCATTAACCACTTGCGTTATAGTAACGAGTCAGACTCGTGATAAAGATTTCATGCATGATCTACTAAATATGAATATTATTAATTTATTTCAACTCGAAAACAAATTTAATTCTTCTGTAATCAATGTACAGAAATGAAAGTTAATAAAGACAATACAAGAAATAGGAATTGTCTAGTCCTATTAAAGAATTCCTAATTTCTGAAGAAGTCCTAATTTCTGACCAATCTTGAGAATTAATTTTCATTGTAATATATTTGAACAAATTGAATTTCACTAGAATGTTTCAAAGAGTGAAAGAGTTCTAGTGCAGCTTCCTATCATAAATATTAACTTTCTAGTTACGCTTTAATTAAATAAATTGCTTTAATTATGTAAGAATTTTAGTGGCCGATTGTCGGCACTGAACGTGTTAAGAATAAGTAAATGCTAATTAACGCAGAGTGAAAGAAATCACATTGCAAGAGGTTAATTATCTTTCACGGTTCTTCGATGCTTTGGAAATCATTGTTATTTCAACGCCTGAAGAGAATCATCTGTTATATCGAATCTGTAACTAATTCCAATTTAACACGTCAAGCGCCGTACATCAATTCTAAAAATTCGTTCAATATCAAAATGTATTTTATTTAGATAACTAAAATTTACCATGGTAGTTATTAATTTAATTCCTTTGCATTTTGGAAATTCTACCTGCACTCAGCCCGCTTGAACGTGTCGCGATAAAAAGAATTCCAGAACCTAGTTGAATATTAAAAAATCTCTGCTACCTCATTATATTTCTAATACCAGCAAAAAAGGTTACTCTCGTTGATCATCCCATTAATCGGTGTCGGGCGCAGCCTACGTGACATTATAATTTAGGTTCGACCGTCCGACGCCCGATGGAAGTTAATTACCATTAAATAAATGATTCGAACGTAAAGTGGAGACTCCACTTAAGGATTAATTCGGGCGGTTCTCGGGATCGCGCGAGGCCGGCAATTTCGGGGAGAGAGTCTCTCCTCTGCCGGACGAGCGATTTTTCATCCCCTCACCCCACGAACCCCGGGCTGCGGACGTGATTCGAGGAGTCTCGAGCGCGGTCCCACGCTCGTCCACGAAACAAAATATCTCGACGGCTCCGGTTCGTACGGCTATCGCTGGAAACAGAGGCCAAGGGTGACCGTGGCTTGCCGAAGGGGTGGCCGATCGATAGGTGGGGCGCATGGCCGCAGAGAACCTCCCCCGGTGCCACACGGATCCGAAAACTTTTGCACCGTGAACATCGCAGCTCGTGTTTTTACAAGGACTGTCTTAAAGTGCAATCCCGAGACACGAGCCCTCAGTTTCCCCACTGCGTCCCCCTCTGTCTGCGACCTAGGTCTAGTAGAGGTTGGTTCCCAGGCACTCGGCCACCCTTGCCTGAACGATGATCTTTCCGGATACTCGGTTTTAATTGAACATTGATTGCAGCCTGGCCTTCCGAGACCAGGTCTTCGACCCCCCTGGTGACCATTATTGATCATTAGGTATGGTTAGCAGTCTTAGGGGCGAGTCTGTGATGCACCGACGGTATTCAGTCCCTTGACTATGGTCACTCTCGCTCTGCTCGGAACCAACCGAAGAATATTTCGTGCCCGCACTCCAGTTGATTACTCTTGCGTCTCGATTGCTTTCTCTTTTCTTTCGTTAATTGCCTCGGATGCGGACAAATAGCCGCTGATTTTAAACTGTTCGGACGAATGTTTAATTAATTTTCCGGTTACGGATTCAGGATCTCATTAGCGTTGTTAATATACTTTTTAGAAATTTCTGCAATTCGTGGTGTGTTGGAACCTTTCAAAATTATTTAAATATTATACAATGGAGTTTAACAATATAATGGAATTTAAACTTCTACCGTCTACATGGTATTGGATAAATTTGCATGATGATTAATATTTCCATATTGAATTCCATTCTGGAAATTTGTATCGAGGAGGTATGCGTCTGATCATGACAGGCACTTTCTACTGTATCGCTAATTATAGTGCGGGTATGCGCTGTATTGAAATTCGTTCGGCATTACAGGAAGTTTATTAAAAGATTTTAATATCCCCAATACTGAATGGCATTTTAAAATCTTCTCTCTGGTAATTAGAATTAGTTGCATTAAAATTCTTTTAGGATTATTATCAGTTTATTGTAAGAATTTCACAATTACAGTATTAAATGCGAAGCGATCAGTGTCTACCCTTTGTAGATTCTTTTTACTTTTTAAATTATCATAAAATACTTTACTGTAGCTAGTGTATTATAAGATATTATTATATGCACACATTAAATTCTTTGTTAAAGATTTATATCCAGGAAAATATCCATGTCTAACATCTGCAGTTTCTATTACGTTAATATGCTGCACTAAAATACAATTTACTATATTTTATAGATATATTTACAAAATTTACTATATTTTATAAATATACTTATAAAATTTATTGTATTTTTTGAAATATAGTTTGCTATATTATTATAAATAGTTTCTATACTATTTTAATATTGCCACGAGCATTTTTGTAAGCCCGGGAGAATATTCTTTGATAAATAAACTAATTCTATATTTTATAAATATACTTGTAAGATTTATTGTATTTTTTAAATATCGCATGCTATATTATTATTGATAGTTTCCTATACAATTTTAATATTGCCACACGATAGGACCCGTGTTTGATTACAATGTACTATGCTGTACTCTCTACAGCAGCATGCGAATATTAAATTTTATTCGATTTAATTTCGTCGGCTGGCGCAATTTCTAAGTGGTAATGCGTCGAACTTTTTCGAAGGTAAACGCGTTTAACCGCGCGCTCGAACGCGACCGCGAGTCGTGAATAGCGCTTGTTAGACGTCACCGGGAACGCACGGATTTAAGCTGGTTGCTAAATTTTCGGTGCGCTGCTGCGCGGGTATCTTGGAAACTATCCCGACTTCCGGGAAAGTTTAAATAGGGTGCGACCGCCCATTCTGCCCTCGGCTCCCGAACATATTAACCTGGCGAATGGTAAGCCCGAATGTTTGGCTCGGCCCGAAGAAACTGTTACCGCGTTCGCGGTCGCAAAGTGTTTTCATTGTCGACTTCCCTTAAGTAGTACAGGTCAATAATTGCGACGAGGATTTAATCGAACATTCTTGCCCCCGCCGAAACCGGAGGACCGAAACTTTGGTTTCACGGACTTAGCGAACAGAGTCGAGCAGCTTACGCTACGCTCCGCTATTAATTACAATCAGCTTAGTTGCCGCCGGCGATCGCGTTACAACAGGGCTTCACGATCTTTATCGTTCTGGGAAAATGATCGTGAATATTCGAAAACGGTCACTGTATGGAGGGTACTTGCTTCTTCGATGCGATAGGTATCGTATATCGATCTCGGAAATTCCCACGGTATGAAATTTATATATTAATGAAATCCTAGTTATAAAGAAGAATTTAGAAACCTTTAATCCTTAGTTGGTATACTGAAACTGTAACGTTGTCTTTCTATTTCATTTTGTAGTCGAAGTTTAATTTTTGATGTTATTATTATGTTATATGATAGCAGATAATAAAATACAATATACTAATGGTCTATAATTAGATTAGAACATGTTTAACACTATTTATATCGGTCTACCATGATCTATTGTACCAGATAAGGCTTAAATCATTTTCTTTGTTGTTCGAGGTCTGACTAAAAATGAAACATTTCTTTACTTGTTAATCATACCATGTAGATTCATTTTATTGTATTACTAAGCGGTCTGCTTTAACATTCCGATACAGAATATTCATGAGTATGTAAGTGATTTACGTTTCCGTAGGTGGTAACATAAATAAGTTCAATTACCTGTTGATTCATAAGGTAGAAGTGAATTCAGTTATTCATACGATCTTCATTGTTATTCATAATTGGTGCACGAACATTTATGAAAAGATGAAACGGTGAAATTTCAAACAGTTGTATATGAAATTATAAGAATGGTTAAAATGATTATAGGAAGAAATATTTATTCAGCCCGTTCTCGTTGCGAATCGCGAGTTTGCTTTATCGATCGAGCGAATTTAGTTGCGTCGTCTGAATCGATTCGAAAGGTATTTTCGGCCGGCCCGCGGCGACAGAATTCGGAAAGCGAAGTCAGCGGTTTTGTTTTAATTAAACGTTAGAAGATTTCGCGGGACTCGGTCGGTGCGGCGCGACGGTGCCATCATCCGTTTCATTAAATTTTTACAGCATTCCTGGTTCATTTAATGGAGCAGCTTGTTTCGCGCGTTCGCCCGGCAGCCGGCGCCGCGGACGTTAGCTTTAATGTGTTAAAAATGTTAATTAAAAGCCTGGCATGCCTTGAAAACTGTGGGTAAGCAGCACGTAGCCGGAAAGTATTTCCCCGTCGTAAGCCGGATCGTCGAACAAGCGAACATTACCGGCCGTGAAATATCTTCTCTCTCGGTACATCGAAGAATCCGGGCGTCGATAAATCACCGGTTTCTTTGGTTATTGGAACGTCCCCCGAAACCCTTTATGGATCTTTTCCTCCCCGGGGGAATGTCGGTGGCGGGCAACGTTGCCTCTTTAACGTCCCCCGTGTGCCGCGACTTTCGCGTGACCCACGATCGAATAATGCCTCGGGAGGATCCTATTAAACGATAAATTAAAAGCCGCCCGGAAGATGACGCCTGCTCTACAAATTCGACCGTGAATTATGAATCGGGATGACCGACAAAAACAACCGAATACTTATTTCAGAATATTTACATCTGCTTTCCACGATCTTCCGCTGTCTTCGCTTATCCTTGCGATATCCTGTGCGGACGAATATAGAATACGAAATCTGCTCCCTTAAATTTTCAATGCTTCGATTTTTGTGCTTCGCTATGTCTACGATTTGCAACATGATTTAACTCAAAGATGCGTTCTTTGCATAATTTGTTAAATCACTCTTTCTCCAGATATGTTGTTCTTACGGTTTGTTAAATTATTCGACCTCCAGATACATTACATTTAATCAATTTAATCAAACATTCTACATTTAATCAATTTATTTAGTCTCCAAATAAATTGCTTTTACGTTCTGTTAAATTATCGTTCCTCCTACTGTTCGCGAAATTATTTAACTTCCAAATACGTTGCTTTTACAGTCCGCTACGTCATTTATCCTCCGAATACGTTCTCTCTACAGTTCAATTATTTAACTTACGAATGAGTTGTTTTTACAGTTTGTTAAATCATCTGACCACCGGATACGTTCGTTCGATATTTGGACAAATCTTTTAGTTTCTTCAGCTGAAATATTTCGTTATGTTAATGATGGCATCGTAGAATTATCGGTAACAGTGGTTCTGACAGCATAATTTTTTAAAAATAATTGCTAATATTTATGTAAAAATACATACCTTAATAACGAACTACGATATCCCAAAGCAATGCTCGTATCATCCAAATAATTATCAGTTTAAGCATATTTGTTCATTGTGCCAGTCTTAATAAAAATTTCATGCAACGTCTGCCAAATATGAATATCATTCATTTCTTGTAAATTGAAATTAAATTGAATTCTTTTGTTATCAAAGTCTAGAAACAGAAATAAATGAAGACAATACGAGAAGCAGAAATTATTTGGTCTTATTAAAGAAAATATTAAGGACAAGTAAGTGCTAATCGACGCTGTGTAAAAGGATTCGCAGTGCAAGGGGTTAATCGGATAAAATACGTTTGTTCTAAAATTGTTCATTATACGCATCAAGTCGATTGTTGGGAGCTGTTAAAAATGCTTTTCTTTCGCACGAAACGTGACACTTCGAGAATGTGCTCCGCGCTGGAAGATTAAGTGTTGAATAGCGTCCGACGGATAAGCTCTAATTAGGTTTAGCGGATACATTTTTGCCGAAACTGGGGCAGCTTGGACGACTGCCATAGCGTGTTTAGAATGAAACATCAGCTCGCGAGAATCGCGACACTTCTCCGTAAAAACCGGACGTTGCTCGCCGGCCCGGGAAAAATCGTAACGCGTGGGAGAGTCCCGCTGGTCCGGAACGTTGCCCCAAAATCCCTGACAAATTCATTCGCCCTTCTCCGTTCGGCTTTTTGGCTGTTCGATCGGATAATTTTTACAAGCCGTGACCAGCAATGAAAGGCAAACTCGCTGGCGGAATTCTTCGCCTCCACTTATTCCAAAATATCGAAGTTGTGAAACGGTGGATAAACGTGGTACAAGAGTTTAATCGAGCTTCGTCGAGCAGAATTTCCTGTCGTTAACAGTCGAAAAGACGATGCGGGCAATAATTTCAATTTATTTCGGTAATCTCGATGATTATGAAGTCCGCCAACGTTTTCCTCCGGTTAAACCTAACAAATACCTGTTATACAAACATTGGAGATCGCATGAATATTCACGCGTGTATAAATTATAATATTATAGTTAAAGACCGGCCGATTTTATTATCCGTTCGATTTGCTAACTTTAGCCGTGTCCATCGGTAATCGAGGAGATCTCGTCGAAAATGCTGTTCAAATTGACTTTGCTAAAATACACAAATTTCGTGCTTTTATTGATAGCTTTAAATATAAAATGTGCCTCGGAACGCGTTATGCAAACAATGCGCATAAATTTGTTCTGTTTACCTCGAAGAGATTACCTATAAATACGATACCTCTCTTCATGTATTTAAACCGAATTAATACGGCTGAAAGAAAATCTTGTGGGGCATTCAGGATCTTTTATGAACAATTCTAACCCTTCGCTGTCACACTGGGTCAAACTGTCCCTCATTTTTTTCTCGAGAAATTCATACACGTTACGAGAAGGACGAAATTAACTCGTTCGTGCGCGCGAGTGCTATAGCATTCATTTTCATTGTGATGCGAAATGACGTGGACGCTATAACATTTAAATTTATAAGCCACATTATTTTCTGAAACCATTACGCACTTCAATGTACTGGCCAAATGGTTCATTGCTTTCATTTTGTCGTTCTTTTACATATAAAAGATGCAACTATCATAATGTGATATTGCGAACACTCGATCGAAATGTGATTAATTTTGGTTATCACGATTCGTTATTAATAACAAGTCCCTGCGTAATTCTTCATTTTTTTATGTAGTATGGTGCGTTTACAGTTGTTCTGATAATAATTGATTCCATGGCTTTCATTTCGTTGATGTGGCTTTTCGCTGCAGTGTCCTATAATTAGATCCCATATGTTCGGATGGGTTTTATTATGGTGTTGTATATTAATAGTTTGTTCGTTATACTTATAGTATATTTAGTATACTTAGTATACTTATAGCATACATAGTTATACTTAGTTATACTTGTAGTATACTTAGTTATCTTATAGTACACTTAGTTAACTTATAGTATACTTAGTTAACTTATAGTATACTTAGTTATACTTTGTTAATTATATTTCTATCCTTTTCATTCTAATTCGTGTATCTTCTTGCAAATGCGAGGTTTTTATGTTAAATTTGAATCTCTGTCCTAAATACTTTACCACTTTAGTTCGTAGAATTACTTTGTTATGTAGTATGATGTTTGGTATATTATCTTTTCGGCTCGAAAAAGTGATCCGATTACACTTTCTGTGGTTTACCTTTATTCTCCGCTAGTGTAGCCATTTTTCTAATATTTTTATGCGATTTCGTAATATTTTCACTATCCCCTAAGGGCCTCCGTACATCACCAGCATGCTTGTGTCACCTGCAAACGTAGCCCACTATAACAGCGCTTACAATAGGAAGTATCACAGCGTGGAGCGAAAAGTCGAAAACATTTTTGTACCTTCATAAAAATTTGATATTTGCCGGCCAGGTATTCATTTGTAGTAAAGTACGAGCACAAACACGTTCCGCCGTGGAGAAGCTCCGCGAACGGCGAAAGAACGGCAAGGGACAGGGTCGCACCGATTTTTCAGCCTCTCCCCTTCGTTGCGCATGAAAAATTCGCCATTTGCTCGGCATTCGGAGCATCGCGCCAAGACTACAATATTAAAAAGCCCCCGCAACGGATTCGCCGATATCAAATACAGAGCAGCGGCCATAAATTCTTCAAACGGTCGCGCGCCGTGGAGCGGCGCGCATATAAGAAAAATTACACAAAAGGCTCGCGGGCCATCCTGGCCAGAGCGACCGTGTATCCCGAACATATCGCCGTCTGCGAGAAGAAAATTCCATTATTTTTCTTCCCGATGCTCTTTGCGACAACGTCACCGTCCTCCTGGATATCTGTCTCTCTTCGGCTGTGCGCGATCGCATTTACCGACGACCTCCAGCACCAGCCCCCCCCCCCCCCCCTCCCAGTTCTTTGTTTGCATATACATGTACGAAATAGCTGCGCATCCGAACGTCAGTTTTTGCCAGGGGAATCCGGCTCCTTTGAGCGCAACGGTGAACGCTTCCTCTGTCCTTCGTAGCCCCGGCCTCTTTGATTTCGCCGGGACAGGGATTGATTGCCCTACCTCCCACCTCTGACTCTCGCGAGCCTTGCCCTCTTCCCGTTCTTTGTTTTGCTGTTTTCCGCCAGTTCGCGTTTCCTCTCCTCGGCGATCTGTCTCGTCTGCCGGCGCTTCCCCTCCCGCCGGTCCCGATTCGATTCCAGCCTACGAATCTGCCACGCATTGATCGCGGATTTGCCGATGTTTTCGTCAAGAATTGATTGTTCCTTGCGGACAGTCGCTGTCTGCACAGGCACGGCTGCTTTTACATAGCAAAAGTCAATATTGAAAATATTTATTGCTCTGTTGTCGAGTGACGAAGATGTTTTTTTTTTGTATATCGCGTTGACTGCCACGCTAACAATATCAGAAATTGTATGATGTTAAAGTGTTTTATCTAATGAGATTCGGGTTGCAGGGTGAATTGTATGATATCAATTACTGCTTCACATTCTCATATTTCTCGGGTCTCGATAAATTAGCGTAAATATTAATTTGTAAATCGGAAGAAATAATTGCGATACAATCGATTCCAATGAGTGGATGAACTGTGGCTTGGGTAGTCGAACAGATATTTTAACGAGCGAACAGGAGAATTCCGATACATAAAGATTTGAACGAGTAGAAATTTAATTATATATGTAGAAACTTTAATAGTTGATTCAACGACGACAATATTCTATTAACAATGACACAACGCTTCATTTAAAAATCGTCAATGACTTTGAAAATTCAACTTAAAATAACTTCGAAAAACATGATATCCTTCCTTTAAAATGCATATAACTCTACTGATATTGAAACTTTATTTCCTCGAAAACGAAGCCTTCCACACGCAATTTCGTTATTCTTGATTTTCGTCTTATTCCCTGCCATAGAATCTAGCTGGTCCAATTTGTACCATCAATTATAAAACACCATGTATCCGAAAAGATGCTTAACGCTCTAAATAAGCGAGGAAAAAATGCTGTGAAATAAAAATTTGTACGAACAAATAGCTGCCGAAATCAGCAGAGTAGAAGCCCGAGTAGACGGTCTGAGAGCCAGAAAGATGATTTCCAGATTAATCGTTCCCGAACGCCGCCGTCGCCGCGGCCGTAATACTCGACGGTCTTCCTCCGGCAGGAACCGAACTCGAAAGATAAAAGTTGGGAGCGGAAGGAAGGTGGGCGTCCGTCCGGCGATTCCAAGATAAAAGTCGCGAGGGGTCGAAGATGGCGGAACCCGTTCTCTGGCACGGTGTTCGCAACCGGTTCCTTCTGTTCGAGAGTTCGAAACAATCTTTCCCGGGCCGGTGACTCTCCGTGCCAGCTTCTTCTACGAGCCCGCTAGAAGAGGGATGGATATACGTGACCGCCATCCCTTTTCCTGCCATCTGACGCTTCAATTTCAGGGCAATTCACGGCAGCCGAGTGGCAATTCGCAGGCAGCGCATCGACCGCTGACACGAAACGAGATTTCTATCTGTCGGAATGAGCTAATGCACTGGCGAGTCTGCTGCTCCTGTGCCACCGGCGTGCCCCTGTCACCCCTGACCCCGTTCCCGCTCCCGAGGATCGTCTCCGTTTCGGCCGAGCTTCTCTTCGACGTTCACCAAATATTCCTTATCCCGTCAATAAACCGCGTATCTTCGCGCGAATCTACGCTTTCGTTGGTAATTCCGCGAACTCGTTGATCGAAAGATTCTTCAACGGGTGGATAAAATGAAATTGAAACTTCTTGTTTCCGCTCGATGGAACCTGTCAGCCTTCCTTCCCAATTGCTGAAATCGCGAAGTTACTTCTTTGGAAAGCTATTGGATAAATCCAGCCTGATCTTCGCGAACGCCTGTAGGCGAATTCTAGGTTCTGATGTCTTCGTCAATTATTTGATGGACGCGAAAGCAGGGAAGGAAGTCCCTTCACCTTTTTGACTTTCGTTTGGGATTTGAAAAATTTGGAAATTCTTAAAACGCGACGATCATGATTTAACTTTTCTGCAGAACAGAAAACCGAGGTTGAAACCAACAATTTGATTTTGAACTACGATTGCGGAAATATGATTTAATTTACAACTATATGATATTACTTGAATAAAAATTGAGCATTATTCGAATTGTACCCAATAGATATTTATGTAAAATAATTATCTGAATAAATTGGTTGAGACGATTATTTTATTTGAATTTTTCGTCATACATTACTCTACGTATTTGGTCGAAAAATTCTTTATTCTACGTATTTAATCGAAAAATTCTTTAATCTACATATTTATTCGAACAATTTTCAATTCTACGTATTTATTCGAATAACACAGGAGAACCGTCCAGGATAATGTACATATTACTTGCGTATCTACATAATTGAAATAACATCGTATATATCGGAGCAGCAATTTTGCATAATTTATCCAATATTTGCAATGTTGGATTCGAAATTGTTTTCAACGTTATTTTCTCTTAACTGATATATAATATCATGCAATTAAGTAAGCCAAGAACAGTATTGTATAAACGATGTATAATATCGCAGTTTGTAAATTGTTATTTCGTTACCGTTTACATTCCATCGTCGTC
Organism: Augochlora pura; assembly: GCF_028453695.1. NCBI lineage: Eukaryota > Metazoa > Arthropoda > Insecta > Hymenoptera > Halictidae > Augochlora > Augochlora pura. The sequence goes on from NC_135775.1 coordinate 9,079,685, forward strand.
CTTCAATATTTTATTATATTCGTTATATTTAACGATTTTATTATGCTACTGTATTAAATACATTTCATTGTGCAATACCTTCGACCACGGTTTCCCTATATTTTCATAAATATCTGTAATAAATTATTTCCAGCGTCAGGAACAGCCATGTACTACAAATACACAAGAATCATCGGAATACAAGTTTCATTGGAATAATCGGTTAAAAAATGTAAAAAAAAAACAAAGTTTGCGTGACCGCAGATAATAGCGCGGTTTTTCGGTAGGCACGAACAAAGAGCAGCAATTTGTAAAAATGTTCCGAGTTTGCAATTGCATCGGAAGCGAGCGAACGTTTCGCAACTTTCGGTCAACGCGTTTCGGGACAGGGGACAAACACGCGTTGCTCTACCGGCGGCGCGTTTATGCACTCGCAATTAACATCGTCGAGCCGTTATCAGAATTTCAGCCGGATTCAATGGGGATCCGTGCGCGGCTATCAGAATTCAAAACACCGGGCATGAGAGAGAGAGAGAGAGAGAGAAAGAGAGACATGGGACGAAACAATTCACCGGGAGCGCCCCGACGCGGTTCCCACACTTGTCTCCGAATTTTGTTTCCCGTCGGTTGATTTTAATTGCGTAAGCCGCGAACGCAAATAGAAACGAAGTTCCGTCGAGCGGGGCGGTTCGAACTTCCTCTAAACAACGCGGGGACCGTAACAAGTAAGCACACGTCACGCTCGTGTCAGGTGTTGAAGCGAATAAGTTTCCGCGGCTGAATTTTCCGGCGACTCGAAGCGAACATTTTCGACGATGATCGCGGAGCGAAACTTCGCCGAACTTTCCACACCGTTATTTATTCTTCCGGCAAACAAACGACCCCGCATTTACAGAACTCTCGAATTTCGGTACGTGTCTTCTCCTACCCTACCCCCCTCCCCCCTCCCCGCTCCTCCCTCCTCCGATTTAGCCGGGCGAGAAAACTTCGGAAATGTCGTCGTCCTTCGGCGAACACTCGAAACAAGAGGACAAAGATTCTGATGTTTCGGTTAAACAACGACGCGATGAAACAGTTAAGGAGAAAATTAGACGACGGGATTAAACGTTGTCTCACTTATCAAAATTGCACGGATTGTAGAATGACTACAATTTTGTAGGAATATGAATATAGATGCACCCAGACGATTATTTTTGAGTTTAGGATTTTCGGCTAACGGCTGGTATGCAATGTAGACATAAATTAATTTTCAATTACGATATAATTAATGTCGCCCTAACAATACGCATCACAATAGTTCCGTATTTCAAAATAACTTTATAAGACGTTGGAAATGGTTCGAATTCATTGCATTGCAATTAAAATAACTATTTAGTTGATTTATTATATTGTAATGGCAATTCATTCTATTCGCTGGATACGTATTAGTATCCGTATATTATAGTATCGTACTTATTAGTAATTATTAGTATTTATAGTACATATTAGTAATAAAACAAGCTCGCTGATTTCTGTCAATTAATAAATTCATTTTGCAGGGATATGAAAATAGGTATCAGGCGAACGTATGTCATTACTAGAACGCGGATTTGCGGATGTTCTTCCTTTGACCATTTTAATACGTCGAAAGTAGTATGTACCAACATTATTAATGGCTTTTAATCTTCCTACGCTTTCAAATTAGAAATAATCACGTTTCTGTTAAATGCATGAAATCCGTAAGTCCGGCGAACAAAAAATGTTCCGTATTTGGAAAAAACGATCCATTCAATGTATTAATTTACCGGAACCTCTGTTTCGCTGTGTAGGCATTTATGCGCGCCTTTATTCGCGGATTTATGTCTCCATTGAGGTATTTACCCAAGTCGCGTATTCCTCTTTCAAAAAGCGCTCGCATACAGGATCGAGTTTTAATGAATCTGCGTAAAGAACCTTTCCCGCGAAATAGCGGGTCGCGTCTTTTATCTCCGTCTTTCATGTCTTCCACTTCACCCCTTTTTCCATCCCCTATTTCCACGTGAAAGAACACATGCACTCATTAATCAAATGAATAAATAAATAAACGTAAAAGCAGTCGGGGATACTCTGACTGAGGCTGCGCCGCGGCTCGGTTTCAAATTCCGGACCTACATTTCTCCTCGGTTTCTCTTAATTCCGTGCCGGAGATGGTAGCAGGTAGAGAAAAATCAATATTTTCCCGGACCGGCCGACTTGAAGAGGATGTGATGGTATACCTTGATTGCGCTAAGATGACGTCGAGTAAAACTTATTATTTGCTAGAGAAGCACCGTGCACCGATCTAACTGGGCGGCGGCGGTTCCGCTTTGAAGGATGAAACTGAACGACAAGTGAAAAGATGCCCCTTGTAGATCCTTTAGAGCATTCGATCGAGCAATTATTAAATTGTATCATGGTCTCCAGCTGAAAATCGATGCGATACGCTCCTTTATCGTTGGATTTCGCATTGTGTTAAGACGCGATATACGATTGTACCGTTCCGTCCTTGCGTTTGGGTTTAGGCTACGATCGCCTAGATTATTGCCATGTTTGAGAATTGATTTTTAATGTTTATTTAACGACTTATTTACTTTACGGCACTGGTACGGCCGAGTAGTAGTACCAGATGACATACGTGGGGAGGTTAGCGTGGCCGTACCGTCCTCCTGGCAGGTGACGTAACCTAAACCCGTATAGGGCACAAAGGGGGCTCGGCAGCTTTGTTTCCTACAATTTTTAAGGGATACAGCGGACGTCTTTGTCAACGACGTCAAGACTGTTTGGCGTTAGGCTGCCGAACCAATCGCCATCGAACCATTCCATAAGTTTGTACAATTGGTCGGTCCAGCGCCCTTCTAGTTTTGTAAATTCCATGTGGAGGGGTTCTTCACCTCCATGTTTTAGCAGAGAAACGAAACTAGATTTAGAATTCCGACAACCGTCGATCGTACACCACACGTTGTTTGTACATAGTTGCCTTTTATTAAAATATAAGTGTTATTTGGTGATCAACTATCTCACATCCTATCTACAGTCTTTTAAATACCTTCGCTGAATATTGGGTTCAGTAGAAGACGTACATTCCTTGCGCAAATATTACCTTCGAACCTGTACGTACCCTTAACACATTGTATGAACTCTGAATCGCTTTACGACGATTACGTCTCATTTACATCATGCGAAAAAAGATCCTGGAATTTTTCATTCTAACGACCCGCGGTGCACGTATTGAAACAATGTTTCACATATTACAAGAATTAACGTGTACCGTACCGTACAAACATATTAAACATTGTTGGGGCGTCACGGCGTCGATCAGTAATAGCGACGAACTATGACGCTATAGAAGTGGACTGTATTAAAATGTGGACTTGGAATTTCACTCACTTTATTATTTAGCTTACTATAATACACTTTTGCTCTCAGGTTTAGAATTCTACACTAATTCGTGATCTATGTTCTACTCGTTTCTGTGGTCTAAATGTTTCTCTGTAGTCGAAATGTGTCTGTAGTCGAAATGTTTCTAGTCGAAATGTGTCTCTAGTCTATATGTTTCTATTATTTTGACGTCGTACGAGCTTTTAGGAAAGCTCGGTCCAGGAAGAAGTTGGTGGAAGTGGTAACAAATCTAAAAGGTGGGGATCGGAAGAAACTCTATGGTAGGGGTTGGTTTTCGCAACGATTGACAGGGATTTCCTCCAGGTTTGAATGAAGCGTAAAAATACATAGCTGCTCGCGGAACGGTCGCGAGCCTGCCTTGGGCCTTCAGGCCTCTGTCCGCGGAGCCCCTTTGGAAACCCCCGAGTTTTATGATGCCAGCGTTCGCTATTGAGACCGAAAACAGGAGATTGTAAACCGATTACCATGCGTCGCGCGAAATACCAAAATTACTTGATGGTTCGGTTAATCAAAAATAGCATTTTACCATTACTAGCATCATAAACTATAATTTGTCTTCATTGTTTGAAGATCGTCCTTGGGACCCTGTGCCCAGGACTCAACAAACATTATATATTAAAATTGATTTGCACCGAACTGCATGATTAAAACACAGACTATTGTAACGAACATAACAGCAATGAATCGAATAACTAATAAACCCGTAATTGCATAAATTGTGGAAGCGGTCATTGGCTCAGTTATTAGAAAAAAAATCAAAATTTGAGATTGGAATTTGCCCGATATTTTAAAAATATTTTGTAGGCGATAGAATCAATTTTGGCGGGTAAATAAGTAGTTCGTATTTTATTTACGAATTCTGGGCCGCCTTTTTACATAATGCAGAATTTCTTTTGCGCGGGCTCGTGGTTCGATGAGCCGCAAAAACAACGGATCGATCCCTGCACCCTTCCGGCCCGTGATGATTTAAGGAAGACGAGGGGGTTTCGCGCCTTCTGCCCCCTCAGGCCTCCTTGGATCGGTGCCAGGGCCGAAAAAACCTTAGCTCCGGGCCGGTGCACGTTTTTCATCGTTGTATACGCTGCCATTCCACGATATATCAGCCGTGGAAAAAAAAAGGAAGTCGCTGATCAAACGCGCGCGCGGAGGCCTCCAAATCGAACTCTGCCGATGATGCTCGGGGATTTTTGCGACGGCGTCGAATTACTCAAGCATTTTCTAAAATAGTCGGGCTTTGAGAGAACATCGGAATATCTTCGTTGTCACCGACGATTCGGTTGCTGCGGAAAAATGGCAGCTCGAGCCGCTTCGTCTCGATACTCGAAATATGAAAACATGATTAGACTGCGGCTCTTGGTGTAAGACTAATGTTTTCTAATATTGTTATTATTTTTCTATCTTTGTTCTAACTGAAATTATTTATTTATGTTGTCGAGGATGACTTATTGGCAGACGACTGATATTTCTACTCCACTGAACAATTGATTCAGTTCGCTACCAAAGTCATACATGTGAAACAACCACGACTTTTTATTTTACATAGGGATCGTCGAATTAATTTTGTAAACATAATTATTTAAAATTGTAACACGTAGCATGTTATTTAGAGAAAGTATAGTTTCTCTTTGAAGATATTTGTATCATACTTTATAAGAGGATACGTTGTATTTAATACAATAAATACAATAAATGACTGAAGAAGAAAATATTAGTAAGAAGAAATGAAAAGGAGTGGGAAGGATAAAAGAACTAATTGCATTATTGACTTTGTAGCATGATATTTAGAGAATTTATTGTTTCTCTTTGAAGGCATTTGTACCATTCTTTATAAGAAAAGACAGTTTATTTAATATGATAAATACAATAAATAGCTGAAGAAGGAAATGATAACAAGAAGAAGAGAAAAGGAGAGGGAAGGATAAAAGAACTAATTGCATTATTGACTTTGTAGCATGTTATTTAGAGAATTTATAGTTTCTCTTTGAAGACATTTGTATCATACTTTACAAGAAAAGACAGTGTATTTAATATGATAAATACAATAAATATTTGAAGAAGGAAATAATAGGAAGAAGAGGAAAAAAATAGGAAGGGTAAAAGAACTAATTGTATTACTGACTCTGTAAATTCAATATATAGAAACAAATACGTACATCACTTTTGCATAGCCTCAAGATCGAATGAAATAAACATTTTGCTACTACAACAATAAATATAATGCGCCAATAACGCTGATAGCAAACGTATCAACCGTAAATTATCGGCTCTTAAAAATTATAACATCGATGGTAGATAACGTACTGAAATTCGCAATCGTCCAATTAACAAAACATATCGTTTGCAAATCTGTTCACAACAAGGGAGGGAATCAATTACTTGATCAGACTCTGTTGCTCGACCACAAGATGGCCTATATCACTGGGATGATCGGTGTTCGAGTTGTATTACTTATCGCACACAGTGCAGGGACTGCCGAAGCAGCTAATCATTGACCTGCGTAATCATCCTGACTAAATAGAGACTTATTCCACCGGCAGAGCCAATAATTGACCCGAACTACTTATCTCATTCAAGGGGGGCGGGCACATTGTTGTTAGAATGGCAAGCCAGGGGAATTGTCTACAATACTCCGCGTCCTTTGTCCATGTAGAATACTGTTACAGTTTCCAGCCCGCTGAAATTCTTTGCAACTTCATGCAAACGAGCGCATAATTTTATTGTCCGAGCACGGAACGACCAATATCCACTGACTGACTAGTTAAAAGTACGATGAAGTAATAGGAGAATAGATGACTCGTTCGCAAGCACAATCGTATTTAAATCGATGAATAATGTCGTTATCGGATCATTGAATATGGATTACGTCACTTTTTTTTGTCCAATTAAAATGTTGATAACGCACGCTGAAAATTGGCGAATCGTTTGCAACGATAATTCACATTCGAATAGACGATTAACTTCTTTGTCTGACCATCGAACGATCCGTTCCATTTATGTGACCAGTTTGAACTTTCACGACACAATGGAAAAAAAAAATGAAAATCATTTGTCAGACCTTTTACTTTCGAACTTGTTATTTATTCTTTGCGCTCGAAGCTGTTCCAAACAATAATCACATTTTTAACAATTCTTTAAATAGAAATCAATATAATAATGTAAAAGGTATTTTAACCCTTTACAGTTGAGGGCTTTGAAGCGGAATTATTTAAAACTTATGTTGAAACTCAATAGAGATTAATTTTGAATGACTGCGCTTCGGAGCTCGCGAGTGCAAAGAGTTCATGGTTGAATATGACACGATCTAGGACACTGGTTCTTGTAATTAGTCCAAAGGTTTCTAAAACAATAGGGAAATGGGAGAACTCTTTCTAAGATCGTTTACCTTCCAGCGCGTGGCTCACTTCACTGTCTCGGCATCGAGCGACGTATATCACCGGCCTGCCTTGTATCACTTGTCACGCACAGAGCGCAGTTATACACCGTCGAAGCAGCTAATGACTGAGCGCCGCTACCGGTCTGACTGAATGGAGATTCATTCTACTGGGCCGAATAGTAATCGACCCGAACTACTTGTCCGGCCAAATGGAAACATACCGCCGCTGTAACGACAGGCCCGCTTAGGGTCGTACGTCACGAAGCTGCAGGTGCAAAATCGCGTATCGCGTGATAATACAATTTTCGTTATCATTCGTAGCCGTGGAGTTATCGAAAACGACGCGGATTAATTCCGGCTGGGAGCGTCGCGGCTTCTGGTTCTGGGAACTATGCTATACATTTGACGGCGGACGATTTTTCACGCACCCGTGTATTTGTTCTCCCCTCGGGATCGCTCTCTCTTTTTTCCCCAGTTAGGCGAACCAGGAAGCGGGGCGATCACGCTCGCGGAGCGCATGTAAAAATTACTCTTGTTTTTATAAATCAGTCGAGCGCGTCGCGTTCGGTGGATAGCCGGGCAAAAAAAAAAAAAAAAAAGGAACAGCGAAACCGAGGGGGGAAAAATAGGAGAAGGGAAACGAGTGCACGCATCGGCGGCCCGGGTCGCGGAGCACCGGTATTACCACGCTTTCGAGAGGGATTTCAGCGGGAATGTGGGCCAGAGGAAACCGGCTCTCGATTTATACAGCCACCGAAACCACCCTTCCGCCGCCTTCGAGAACCGGCGCGGGGAAGGGTTTATTGTGATCTGGTTAATAAAAACGGCAGCGCTGAGTCCTCCGGAGCGACGGCGATCATATTGATGAAAACGCTGCGAGCGGAGGAGCATCGGGGCGTATCCGCTTTCCGATAACCGTGGGAAGTCCGACGGAGACACCGTTCGCTCCAGCACATTTTATTATTACGTCAACGATCGTTGGAACAATTACTTTCCGACCACTTGTTTACAGTTTTCGAAGAGTAAAAGATAGTCTCTTGAACCCATTTAGGGCCGCGCAACGATATATTTTTGTTCGCTGCAATTGCGAATAGTGCCAACGACGATTTATCGTTGTGCATGCGTTGGCGCCTATTATACATGTTAGTGCTCATATTCTTTACGACACGGACGTACCTAACCGCTATTTTTGAGCTAACTAAATTAATTTATAATTCTGATTGAATTAATGACGCCCCAACAATACGCATCACAAGAGTTCTGTATTTCGAAATAACTTTATAAAACGTTGTAAATGGTTCAAATTAATTGCATTGCGATTAAGAAAATTATTTATTAAATTTATTACATTAAATTTGCAATTCTTCCTATTCGCATTATACATGTTATACGTATTAGTACTATACGTATCAGTGCTTATAATGTTATAGCATCGTACGTATTAGTAATCATTACTATTTATAATAAATACTAGTAATAAAACAAGCTCGCAGATTTCTCTCAATTAATAAGTTCAAAAGCACTTACTACATAAAATGTACCTAAATAACTCGATAGATTATGGATAAGATTAATCTAGTTCTTGGAATATTTTTTAAGCAATTCTTAACTAAACTAGTCGATAAAAATTTTCGAGTTTAAAAATAACTATTAGAAAGCTACTCCTAGACAAAATAATAAACACTCCCCTGTTACGGCTCAAATTAGTTCAGTTTTATACACAGCATACTTATTGATTCAGTAACAAAGAAATGAACAATTATTAATTCAGATAGATCCATTATTATTTCTGACAGTTTATCGATGAATGGGTTGTGCTTATCACATACCATTTTCAGAAACGAAACACGTTTATACCAGTCGTCGAATTGGATCATTTACGATCTATAATGTTGATTAATTTCCGCAATTAACAGATCGAGTGTCGCGCTAAACATATCCGACCATTTGATCAATTACTGTTAACATTACTGCGATTGTTGAAGTCGTTCAACGGATGCTAGCATAGCCTCGAATTAATAATAAATCAAAGCGCAACACGTTATCGGTATGGAAAGCGCGCAATCGCCTCGAGATCGGACGGTAATCAATGTGCAAAGTTTCTCCACGGAAAAGGAAGGCGAACGCGAGCGCAAGTGATTCGGACGGTTTTATTTGCGAGCGGGAAACCTATGACCGAAACGAACTCCGTCGAGTTTTTCGTCCAGGAAACGGAATTCCGTGTGCGATCGCGATTCGTGAAATCGCCGCCGCCGCCGCCGCGCCGTTTCCACACGCAATTCCCGTTTATCGAGTGGCCACGGCACACCACCGGGAACACCGGGGCTTCGTGTGTCGGCTGCTGGCCGGCTTAAACAGGCCGACGTCCATGACAGTGCGCGATCCGTCATCCGCGACGAGTGATTAATTGCCCGGCCCCGGGGCACCAAGTGGCCCGCGGCGAACACTTTTGCTGGCGGGAACTGCCTTTTCGAACCGTAATGCAATTAAAGGAGCACCGGCCTCGCCGCGAATACAAATTTCTTTTAGATCTCGATGCAGATTTAGAACGCCGGCCGTAATTGTTTCCGTCTCTCCTTTTTCTGTTAAACCTTTACACTGGAAGTCGTTTTAACACTGAGATCAAAATAGTTTTTCGAATTTGCGTTCTAGACTCGGATGAAAAAGTTTAAAAACATGAGTTTTTTTATTTTTCTTTGTCATTACAGGTAATAGAAAAATTTAAAGAAAATCATTATGATCATTGTTTAATAGACTAGTCTCAATATCATTTAACCCCTTGCACTACGACTCCTTTTATTTGTCCTTAATATTTTCCTTAATAGAATCAGGCCATTTTTCTTTCTTGCATTGTCTTTATTTATTTCCAGTTTTCTATTATTTATAATAGAGGAATTCAATTTGATTTCGACTTAGAAGAAATTAATAATATTCATATTTAGTAGATCGTACATGGGATTTTCATCACGCGCTTGACCATGTATCTGTACGTTTAGTTTTCTGAAAACTATGATTATTCTAAGTATAAAGAAAATGAAAGTTAATTGAAAAACTATTCAGCAATGCCAACAAAACCTCGTCGAATGAAATGAGATGTATGATAAATAAAAAGGAAACAATTATACAGATTGTTCCCTAATGAAATGTATAATAAATAAAAAAGGAATAATCGAATAGATTGTTCCCTACTATGAAAATTCGTCCCTAAAGAGGTTAATCCAAGTTTCAAAAATGATAGTCTTTTAGAAACTGTACACGTATATAAAATCGATTCATGACGAGGTGTAGATATAAACTGACTCTCGGACCCTTCGTCCCTAGAAAAGGGGAGAAGTCCCAAGTGCCCAAAGCGCGTCTTTATATTTCGTTTCGCTTAGCCACTTCGTGAGAATATATATAATCTCGGAGGCCCTCGCAAAGAGGATAAGCGTAGCGACGTCTCGAACGTCGAATTGCTTACATAATAGTTGACAATACACTACGCATACAATACATTACATTACAAATACAATAGCTTTCATTTCTGCGAACATCCACGGTCAAATTATAGCCAAGATGAAAGAAAAGTTCAAGAGATGGTTATTTCTTGGACTAGCATGAAAGAATGTATATTTAGAGAATTTAGAGAATTTCATATAGATTTAATCGAACGATAACCTTAGAATATTTGTATAATATTTGAACTTGGGAAAAAGTACTGTACGATCCAAACGAATTAATTTGAAAAATTTTATTTCGCATAGTTTCGTAAAATATTGGATCGTTTCCAAGGATTCCCGAGGAACATTGTTAAAGTATGATACTAAATGAACCCAGAGAGGACGGCTTCGGCAATTTCGAAATGGTCGCCGTAAATGATCGCAATTAACCAATTGGAATCGCCAGAAATGCATCTGGCGCGATGGCGACGCATGTGTCTCATAAACAAACCAGGCGTCCGGAACGCAGCCAGCTATTTAGTCGAGTGGCACTCAACGGCGTTGCACCCCTTGCAGCAGAAGACATTGTTGCGCCCTTGTTCCCACGCGTCTTGACTCCCGTCTCCTATCATCTCTCCCTTTCCCCCATCTCTCTCTCACACACACACACACTCTCTCTCTCTCTCCCTCTCCCTCCCACTCTCTCTCTCTCTCTCTCATTCCCCTTCCTCTATCTGTCCTTCACTCCTCGGCTTCTCTAATTGCAAGGCCTCGAACGCCGAGGCGTCCCGGTGACAAAGCTGTCGCGGCAATTATCTCCGAAACGCGTAGCAATTACTTCGACCGACAAACTCGACGAGTTTCGGGACCGGAATCGAACGCGACCGTTCGGCTTCTGGAAATCCGAGAACCCGGGGTCTCGGTTAATCACCGGTCACCAGAAAACGAACAAAATTGTCCAGCCAGTGAGTTCGTAAATAATGGCCGGACTTGCCGCTTCGCCCTCTGCTTCCCGTCGGAAGTTGTTTCAGCCGGGCCGCGTCGAGACTTGTCGCGGTCGATGATCGAACGATAATTCGTCGCTCGGGGTGTAGCACGCGATGCGGGAATTATTCGTGTTTTAACGTTTGCGTTCTTGTCGAGCTGCTGCGCGCACGACCACTGTGTTATTCCTGAGCTACAATGCCATTTTATTCATTTACATTAGAATGAAGCGGACACGTTGACAAATATTTCGAAATATTTCAAGGGATAATCTAATAGTGGATAAGAAAGGGACAAAAGGGAGGTTTTAGTTGATTTAGTTTATACCGAGTAGTATCGATATATCTTTGGTCAGACAAGTGGAGCAGGTTCGAGCAGCTACGCACACGTTCACTATGTGATTATTAAGCTATAATGTTAGTAATATTAAGTCAGACAAGTGAAGAAAATCCGCTTTAACCGGCTCGTCGAATTGCTATGTCTTCAGAAAGACACAGTTAACCCTTTGCACTCGAATGGTGACTCTGAGGCACCACTAAAATTGTTGCAGCACGTTTCAAAATAATTTTTATATTATGAACAATTAAATATCAGAAATTATTAAAAGTACAACTGTTGTTGCATGGGTTACAAGATTCAATGCCATATGCATAAGATATGTTTTGTTATAGAAAATGGAAATGCTATATGTCCGAAAAGATACTTTAGAATTATAATTAAAATGGCACCGAGTGAAAAGGGTTAATAATGGGGTTACGTGTTTAATCAAGCGGAGCAAGTTCGTTTTTAGTTGATTACGTAGAATGTATATATCTATAGTCGCGTAAGTAGAGAAGATCGTTTTCTATGGAACTGTTAAAATGAATGAATTTTAATCAGACAAGTAGAACAAGAGATCGTTTTTGGTTGGCAAAGTAGAGTAGATACATCTTCAGCCAGACAAGTGGAGATGATCGCTCTTAATGATACCAGTGGAAGAGCTACATCCTTGGTTAGATCTCTGCAATATGTTTGTTTTTGGTTGAGAAAGTAGATTCAGCATCTATCTAACCAGACAGGTAGAGAAGAACATTTTCATCGCGCTAGTAGAACGAATTAATTTTAGTCAGACAAGTAGAACAAGTTTGCTTTTAGGAGTTGGTTACCTTTATAGTAGCAAACTATATATACAGCTATTCTATTTTTAGACAAATTAATGAAATAAGTGTTTTTAGTCATATTTTTAGAGAATTATATTATATATTTCTAGAGAATTATATGGTTTTTAGTCAGACTGGTGAATTAGATGGGTTTTTAGTCAGACTAGTGAACTAGGCGGGTTTTTAGTCAGACTAGTGAACTAGGCGGGTGTTTAGTCAGACTATTGAACTAGATGAGCTTTTAATCGGACTAGTGAACTAGGTGAAATTTTAGTCAGACTAGTAAAAAAATTGAATTTTTAGTGAGAGAACTGGAAGCAAGGAATGTTTATTGAGTCGAATAAAAGATTATCTTTATTACGGCGATATTGAAAGATTCATTCTCAGTCAGTTAAGTAAAATAGTCTTTGCGCGATAAAAGAAAGGAAACTAATTTTTACTTAATCTAGTAGAAGAGGTTAATGGTTAGGGGGCCATGTAGAATGTTCATTTTTAATCGGCCAAGTGGAAGGCGATTATCTTTAATCTGACTAATACAGGGAGCTCACAGTCAAATAAGTAGAAGAGGTTTATTTTTGGGCCGTCGGGTGGAAGAAATTAATCGTCAGATAAACAAGTGGACGATGTATAACATTAGTCAAACAAGTGGAAGAAGCAAATGGACTAGAACGATTCGCGGTCGGGTAAGTAGGAGAGCTACGAATTACCTGTGATCAAAGGAAAGAATATGTTCTAAACTATAAAATTAAACGAAAAATAATAAGTATTTGCCAGAAGTAATTAGGTTAATAAACCGATTCCTCTGGGATGACCAATTGGTGTATCTTTAGTTTCTTCTCAGGTTTAATTAACTTTATGTTTATTAATAAGACATATGAAACTTTTCTATTCCTTTGTTCTGATTATTTATTAAATATGATTAACTTTATATTTATCGAGTAAGATATATTAGCTCTGTTACCCTTCCTTCAAAGACACAGCATTTTGTTTTGAACCGGATCCACTGCGACAGTGTTATTCTGCTAAAAACAAATGGTATAAACATGGCTTTGACTTGATAACTAGATTAGGACTCTGCTGGGGCGTCGGCAGGACCAATCAGTAATTGACCACAGAAGTGCACTAGGATTCCTTTGACAATCAGGTAGAATTGGTTGGTCATTGGTCAAACTATCAATGCCTCTGTACATGTAAGTAGAATAGATCAACCGTTGACCAGGCAAGCAAACCCGTGGTTATCTGCATCCAATCAAATGAAATGGCTTTGGATCTTTCGATCAATGTAGTATTGCGTGCATGCGAACGATGAACTAAACAAACTGCAGACAGTTATATACGGGGTGTCCAGATATGTTCAAATTTATACTACGTGTTGCAGAAGTCAAATAAATATTTATAATTCATTGTAGCAGTTATAAGAAATGTTCGACAAATTTTATCACTACAAGAACTATTTAAAATGTTGCATTTGTGTTGGAAATAATAGTAAGTGCACTTTGAGTACACTCCTAAAATTTACTTTCTAAGTCTATCGTATTTTTGTCGACCAACGCTCATTTAAATTTTGAGCACTTATAATTTTTCAATAAAATTTTTCGTACACAAGTTTATATAATTTTCAGACATTTGACTCCAGTAACATATAGTACAAGCGTGGTCCTTACGTATCTGAACACCTGGTATAGCTTCAGACATTCTAGGAACAATGTAAATCACTGTATACGTACAAGGGAACATTAGCCGACGGATCAGATCTCCCGATAGATGTAAACTAGCGGAAACAGCATCATCGACCGATAAAAATACTTTATCGGGAATCGGTGAACAAGGGGGAGACGAAAAGATTTAGGAACGATTCGATAACTCGCTGTTTACAAGGTATCCGGGTCCCGTACAGGATTGAAACGCCACGATAGGATTTAAAACATCCACGGTCCCTGCACCGCGGGCCGAGACCTTTCTCTCAAAATTCGATACTATCGCCGTTCGGGTTCACTCGTAAGTCGTCCCTCTTGTTACGTCGAAGCGATAGATGGAGGTCGCACGGTAGCCACCTTAGTGCACCCATAAATATAAACCTCCAGTCGAATGGCAGGATTTACGCTGAAGCTGCTGTATCGGGTCCGGGGACGCCCGAGGACGGACTTAGAAGCTCACGTGTAGAATCTTCGTAAAACTTGCACGCTTTCTTCCTGTCGACGACGCAAAAGCTTCTACCAAAAATCCATCGAAGTTACTGCTGCCATTGAGACCTCTAAAATTAATGCGACGGACGCCTCCTTTGTAAAATCTTGGAGAAGTCGGTTCAAGCGTCGTTAAAGGATCTATAGTATAGACTTAAATTGTAGACTCTCAGAAGCAGAAATTCAAAAATTAAACATTTCAAATATCTATTCCACACAAAGTTAATATACCGGGTGGTCCACGCAATTTGCGAGCCTCTTGCAACTTCTCAATTTTTTAATACAAATGTTGCGTGGTTTAAAAGAGCATAACATTTAGTACATTTAGTTTTGTTTAGGTGGCAGCATTCCGGAGATTTGGAGGCCAAAGTGTCGTGGACTTTTTTTATATAGACATCTAGATAACTTAAAAAGTAAAGTTCCAAACATTTAAACTAATTATACAGAATTGTGATTAAAAGTCACGCGTTACTGCTATAATAGAAACAGCCTTTAAGCTCTCAGTAATTAAAACTTTCAGAATCCATAGGGTCGAAGGTTGAGGATCGCAACTGCAAAGCAGAAAAATCAACTCGTTATCTAAAAACCAACAAATTAGGGATTTTTCGGGGGGGGGAAGCCGGATTCCAGGATTCAAATCAGCAGTCGTCGTTAAGCTAAACTCCGTTACTTGGGTCAACTTTGAAGCCAGAGCCGGGGGTCGACTACACGCCGGCTAGTTGGAGGCAAAGGGTAGAAACTGGCAACTGGCGCAGCGAATTCCTGCAACATCGGCCTGAAATAACAGCGCAAGGAGCAAGCGAGCCGTTCCGCCGAAATAGCAGGTGAAAGTAAGCGAGGCGCGTTTACGATTACAGGGACAGAAGTTACCCGGACAGGACGTCACTGTCCCGGAGGTCGGAAGAAACGGAAACGAACGGGTGGGGGTGGGTAAAAAAAGATAGAAGTCGACGCGTTCCACGGGGCCAGTTGAAACAAAGCCGGAGTTCGGCAAGTTCGTAACGGGTCCATGGAACTCGCCGGAAGCTACCATCGTGATAATCGTTGTTGCTGCATGAGAGGTCTCGCTGTTCGCAGACGCTGGGCACGCGCGTAACCGAAACTTGTTCTTTTCCCTTCTCGGAGGAATCGAGAGTCAAGAGATCGCGGCTGTTTAGTATTCGCGTTAGATTTCTATAGAATTTCTCGCCTTCTTAAGCCCGTGTTTTATGACTTATTTTGCGGCCACTGTGGTTTCGAATTTTAGGAAGCGTCTATCGTGTGTATTTTCTTCTATGGTTAACACGTAATATTATTATTCGTTTAATTTTCAAAATTATTCTAATATATATTCAAACAATCCCAATTTTACCAGAACGTTCAAAAT